>NC_133656.1:43957866-44237226 GCF_009905375.1 Apium graveolens | reverse complement strand
CGTAAGGGTTTTTAACTGTCAATACTACGCTAGGTAGTCCGACTATGAACTTGGCAAGAGTTCTATTATCTTAGTGAACTTATTATTTTAACGTCATATCATCTCTGAGGTTTATAACGCTTAGCTCTGATACCATTTCTGTAACACCCCCAAATCCGGGGTCGGGGATCTGGGTTGTCACGAGTTCCATTTTCCTTAATAATACTTAATCTTAATAAACAACCAAATATTGCGCACTGTGACCCCATAATATATACACACCACAAGTTATAGTTTCAGAGAGGAATAAAAAAAATAACACAAGTCATTTTATTCCACAATTATAAACCATTACCCCTTAAAAGGGTTTATGAATAAATTTACATATTCTTTGCCAATAGTACAATTCATAATCTACATAAATCTGGTACATCAACAGTTGAAACCTAGCCTATTGGTAGTTCCTACCTCAACTACAGCGGCATCAACGCCTACAGGAAACTGCGGAACATTTCATGTCCGCTTGCGAATTGGGAGCTTGATCATGTTCATCTTGTCTATCTGTTGTTGTGTGATGAAAGAAGAAATCAAAGGTGAGCAACAAGCCCACCGAAATAATATGTATAATAATTAACAATATATGAGCATTCTCATAGTACTTATGAAAGTCTTGGTCAAGAAAAAATGAACCAAGTTGATATCTTAACGCGACCAAGTCACAAAATATTCAGTATATATGTATATATACTTTCAAAAATCTTGGAAATCCTCTTCCATGCATAATATACATAGAGTTCCAGTTTGTAACTGTATAAAAATATCGTTGCAAGGTGATCTCATATATCTAACCTTGTCTCAACATTTTTCTAAAAATCTTTGTCATGCATAAGATAATCATTAACTAGATATAAGTTGAAAATATGAATTTACAAGATACTCCAATATACTTATATCTTTTCCAAATACTACTTGAACTACCATCGTTCAAGTTATAATTAGTTTCAAAATTTCATCACACAGATGAGACTACAAGATAAGACTTGAATAGATTCAATCTTTGAAATATCATTTGAAAGAAATGAAGTTACGAGATACTTCATTAAGTCCCGATATATATTCACCTATATATATATATATATCTCTTATACACTCCTTGAAAACCTCTGTTATAAAAATTATAAACAGAGTTTTAATATCCAATGAATTTGGAAAGAAGAAAGCTTTGGCATAAACCCGATATCTTGTTGATCAGGCAAAGATACCAATTAAGTAATCTTTTCTACTGTTGATGAATTCCTCGCCGGTCATCACCCTGGCCACATTAGGACCTCACGCTAGACCATTACCCGGCCACTCACGCATGGATGGACTGTCACCCAGCCTCTTACTCCATTATAGACCGTACCCCGACCTGTCGTTTATGCCGACTCAATTAGATGGACTTACTTCCCGAACATTGGGCAAGTAATCAAATTGTTTTCTCAAAACAGCAACCTCGTTGCGAATATAAAATACACCACAGAGCCGAATCCCTTAGATTTTTGAGCGAGTATTTAAGTCCCCTTCGAATGGGAGATCTTAAATTTGAAAACGAGTTTTGGGATCCGCTCTAACTTTTAAAATCATTTTGAAGACTCGAAAACATTTTAAAGAATGTTTAGAGTAATGATGATTTAATAAAATAAATCAGTCCCGATATATTAGAAAATATCTGAATATTATTATTTAAATAATATTCCAATAAAGGATAATATTTATAAAAATAATTGAAGTAGAAGTTTTAAAACTCATACTTGAAACGAATAATAAATAACAAAAGATATACTTATACGAAAGTATGGTCCTTATTTGAATAATCGAAAATAAGTTTGATTATAATTAAAAACAATCGAATATACCTTATTCGATTAATTGTTATAGAAAACTATATATATATACATATATTATACTCGGGAACATCGACTCCCCGTTTAGAAAAATGTTCACCTTTGGGTCCCCTATACTAAGGGAATACGCAACTACTGCTTATCTCTAGTATAGGTAATAAGCAGTTTATAGGCATTTGAATTGATAATAGAATATCAAGATTTCATAATATGCATATATATACCATATCAACATGCTCCAATATATCGCAAGATTTTCTAATAATAGTCATGCACTTATCTCAAGATAATGCATCAATATATTTACATCACAACAACAGTATAACGGGTAGAAAACTTGCCTGAGTGTCCCGGGGTAGAATTAAGCTTAGAGTGGGTCCGATAACCTATAAACAACAACATAAGCCGGAATTAGGCCACGGTCGCTTAAGAAACTAGTCAAAACTCACTCATACCCTAACGGTCGCTTATACGCTTAACGATTTGCGTTGATCGCTCGCGTACCCTCGGCTCCACCAATTTTAATAAATTAACCGTTACGAATTTTAAGGCGACTCTTTTTCCAGTACTTTATCAACTGCCTAATCCACCTTACATAATTGTTTCGTATTTCGATTAATCATTTAAGTGTTTCAATTATGGTCTCAAAGTTACTCGAGGTTTCGGGGTTCGCTCGCGAAATGCCATTACTTAAAATGGTAATTTATCATAGCTCGTAACTCGGATTTAGGCGAACGACATATCAAAACGAAGCTCATAACATGAACTATCTAAACATAGCAAAGGTCAGAATCTTACAGTGAGTTCACGGGTCCTAAAGTTTCATGCAAAACAGTCTAAGGAAAATGAGCATTACGACGACTATGTTTACGAGATTCCCAAAATAATTACCACTCTAAATCCTCATGAATTCACTCACAACCACCAACACAACAATATTCAACCATCATACTACAAAATCAGTCCCCAACTCCAAGTTTTACCAATTTATCCAACCAATCAAAGACCCAATATTCAAAACTAATACAAATCCACGAAAACTACTTATAATTAAAGATCAAGCCTTAATACTAATAATGCTTCAATAAAACTTAATGGAATCATAAATCAAAGCTAGGGTTTTAATTTTATACCTTTCTTAGATCCTTAAACCACTTACAAGAGATTGTAATCCTTAATAGAGCCTTGATCTATGTTTATCATGTTCAAACTTGCAAAGGAGTTCAAGAAATAAGTTAGAACTTTTGGAGTTATAATTAGTCCGATTTAATGAACTGTAAATATGAGGGTCTTACCATGATTATTTGGGCTAGACTTGTGAACAATAGTTGTAGGCCATCTCAATACCTTTCCAACGAGCTATAGAAAACAACATTTGAGTGAGTATTAAAGGAGATATGACAGTTTGAAGTTGCTGGTATTATTTTGGCTGAGAGCAAGAAGCTTGGAAATGGGGGGGAGAAATGAAATGTTGCTTGGTTGATTTTTTTTTGAATGAAATGAAATGCTTGGTTGAAAATTAACCTTTCAAAATATCTTTGCTTTTGCTTTAATAAAGTGATGATCTCACCTTGATTACATCATCACAAGGACACTTGTTCAATCCTTATGGTTGGATCATATCATCCTCCCCTAATCCCTTTAATTAGTGCTTAATTACTTGGCTAATGACCGCTTATCTGTTATACAGTTCGCTTAACTTTCGTTTTCATTCGTCGTTTGAGGGATCATATCCGGGATCTTATTACTTGGGTTCCCCTAAACCTTTCTCAATATTTTATATTCCTTTTATGATCCTCTCTTATTATCCTTGAATTTAAATCCTTTTAATCATGTTACCTTATACTCAATTCTTTAGGTATCTGATGGATTATTTCATATGTTGTGCATATGTTGTGCATATGTTGTGTAGTTGATTATTTCATAAACAAAACACCTAAGTAGATTTTACTTAGTGAAATAATGTAGCACTCGACGGATAAGAATTATAGTCCCGACGGATAACTCATTATAGTCCCGACGGATGATGACTTATTATCCATCGAGTGAGTAGCTTATGTAATAATGAGTCTGTAGCACATTTCTGTATACACCTTTGTATAGATTTTGTAGTAGCATATAAGTCATGTTGACTTTAACTAGAAATGCAGAATATGTTGATTAATTATACATAAATGATGTCTTGTAATTCTGCATAAATGAATTGAAGTCAAGTGCCAAAATAGCTACGGACGGATGATTAACAAAGCCATCGACGGATGATCAAATGGCTATCAACGGATGTTTTATATAGCAGTCGACGGATGATCAATGAAGCCATCAACGGATGATCATAAAGTCGACGGATGATTATGTACTCAACGGATAAAGAATTCAATTATCAGTTGACAGTGACAACTGGTCACATGCGTCGAAGTGTATGCAAATGGAATGAGGAAGCCTATTAACTGGGTAATAGAGAACAAAGTAACAAAGCATTAGACCCGATAGTTTTTATAATGATTCTATCTTTTGACTTTTTAATCTTGGTATTATATAAACCAAGAAGTAGCAAATAGAAACTAAGATCTGAGATACAAAAAGTGAGAAACATTTGTAAGCAGAATTATTAGCATTTCTCTATATTCTCAGTAGTTCAAATTTGTAAGCAGCTGTGAGTATTCTTGCACACAGAGTTCTCTCTATATAATATATATCTCTGGTGGAATTGTTTAAATCCACCAGAAAGTTTTTAAAGACTCTTGTTTTTTAATTACTTATGTTTTGATTCACTTAAGTTTTTATTCCGCATTGTGCTAATCAAGACACTTATATTTATATTCGAGTTTGAACATTTTTATTTTAAGAAAAGGTTCAAGAATTCCATTCAACCCCCCTTCTGTAATTCTTGCTATATTGTTAAGGGACTAACAATTGGTATCAGAGCAAGCTCTTAATCAACAAAGAGTTTAAAGATCAAAACAATTCAGCAAGATGAACAAGAAGGATGTTGGAGTCAAGATTCTTTTTCTAGATAAAGATAATTACCATCATTAGAAGGTAAAGATGCATCTTCATATGCTTTCTCAAGATTAGGCCTATGTGGACTGCATAGAAAGAGACCCTCATGTTCCAATGAGAGCTGGAACAGGAAACGAGCCATCAGTTCCCAAGCTAAGGCATGAATGGTCTGATCCTGACATTGAACAAGTCAGGAAGGATAAAAAGGCCATGAATATTTTGTTTAATGGAGTTGATGCAGACATGTTTGACAACATTATCAACTGCAAAACTGCCAAGGAAGTCTGGGATACTATAGAGATAATCTGTGATGGCACTGAGCAAGTTAGAGAAAATAAGATGCAGCTCTTGATTTAGCAATATGAGCATTTTCACAATGAGGAAAGTGAGTCTCTCACTGACATTTTTAGTAGGTTTCAAAAACTACTAAATGCTCTTAAGTTGCATGGGAGAGTCTATCAGACTAAAGACTCTAATCTGAAATTCCTTAGATCTCTTCCAAAGGAATGGAAACCAATGACTGTCTCATTAAGAAACTCACAAGATTATAAAGAATTTACTTTGGAGAGACTGTATGGCATCCTGAAAACCTATGAGCTTGAAATAGAGCAGGATGAAAAGATGGAGAGAGGAAAGAAGAAAGGAGGATCCATTGCACTAGTTGTTGAGTTGGAAAAGGAGAAGGAAGTGAAGATGGAAGCTGTTGAATCAACTTCTAAGGTCTGTGAGAACAAGGGCAAGGGGCTTGCAGTAGAAAGTGAAGATTCATTGAGCCAAGATGACATGGAGGATATTGATGAGCACCTAGCATTTCTTTCCAGGAGATTTTCCAAGCTCAAGTTCAAGAAGAACTTTGGAGCAGCCAAGCCAAATAGAAACATGGTGGATAAGTCAATATTCAAATGTTTCAAATGTGGCTTGGCAGGGCATTTTGCCAATGAGTGTAGAAAGTCAGATTCCAGTAAGAAAAAGTTTGAGTCTGTGGATTATAAGCAAAAATACTTTGATCTACTCAAATAAAAGGAAAGGGCTTTTATTACACAAGAAAATGACTGGGCAGCAGATGGTCTGGATGAAGATGAAGATATCAGCTATGTCAATCTAGCCCTAATGGCCAAGTCTGATGAGACAGAGATAAGTTCCTCAAGCAATCAGGTAATTACTACAAACCTTGCACATTTATCTAAGGCTGAGTGTAATGATGCCATAAATGACATGTCTACAGAATTATATCATTTGCGTGTTACACTTAAGTCTCTTAATAATGAAAATGCTAAAATCAAAGAAAACAATTTGTTTTTAAGTGAGAGGAATAATGTGCTTGAGTCTCAGTTTATTGATTTTGAGAAATTAAGAATTGAGTGTAAGATTGCTAAGGAGGAATTAACCGAGTCCTTGAAAAAGGAAGAAATTTTAAAGAAGCAGCTCGAGCGTGAACAAGAGGTGATTAAAGCTTGGAAAACATCAAGGGATGTCCATGCTCAAATCACCAAAGTTCAAGGAATCGAGTCTTTCTGTGATGAAGCCTGGAAAAAGAACAAAGAGAAACTAGAACCTAATTTGGTAGATGGACTGCTAACAGATGTAGAATCGACGGATGATGAGGACTATCCGTCGGATAACAAAAAGTGTTATCTGTCAAATGATTAGAATCTTCATTCGTTGGCTGTGAGCAAGCCCATTAGCAAAGCCAAACTAATTAAGATGAATGAGAAGTATGGGTCTGTTTCCAAGAACTTTATTTCAGGAGAGTCAAGTCAAGTTAATAAAGGGAAAAAGGCTAATGTTGGTCACATGACTGTCAAACAGTTAAGTGACAGACATGAGAAAATTGAGGTAAAAACAGAGACTAAAAGGAAAAACAATAAGAATGGTAAAGTAGGGATTAACAAACACAATAACTACACACCTGATAAATATGCTCCTAGAAAAATCTGTGTCAAGTGTGGTAGTTAAATCATTTATCCGTTAATTACAAATTTGCCATGCCTACTCCCATGTCTGTTCAGTCTCAATTTCCTAACATGAATGCCATGCATCACATGCCTATTAATGCTATGTCTACACAGAACATGAATGCACAGTTTGCTAATATGCCATTTGCACCTAATCCTTATTATGCTGCATATAGTATGTCACAAATGCCATTTAGCATGCCTTACTGGAATAACATGTTTACCCCAAGCATGCCATTTCCTGTTAGGCATAATATGTATGATAATTCTGTTGCAATGAATGGTTTCAAAGGTCCAATCTAAATGACTAGGGATGAATCCGAAATTCCTAAGTCAAATGAGATAAGACCTAAGAAACAGAAAAAGAAAGCTAACAAGGCAGGACCCAAGGAAACTTGGGTACCAAAATCAACTTGATTTGATTTTGATGTGTGCAGGGAAATAGAAAGAATCTTTGGTACTTGGATAGTGGTTGTTCAAGACACATGATTGGTGATTCTACCCTGCTCACAGAGTTTAAGGAGAGAGTTGGCCCAAGTATTACTTTTGGAGATGACAGCAAGGGTTATACTGTGGGATATGGCTTGATTTCAAAGGACAATGTCATCATTGAGGAGGTTGCATTAGTGGATGGTCTCAAACACAATCTGTTGAGTATCAGCCAGCTTTGTGACAAAGGCAATTCAGTAACCTTCAACTCAGAAGCCTGTGTTGTGACTAATAAAAGAAGCAACAAAGTGGTACTCACTGGTGTGAGAAAAGGAAATATGTATCTAGCTGATTTCAACTCATCCAAAGCAGAGTCTGTAACTTGTCTTCTCAGTAAAGCAAGTCAGGATGAAAGTTGGCTATGGCACAAGAAGCTATCCCATTTAAACTTCAAGACCATGAATGAGCTGGTAAAGAAAGAACTGGTAAGAGGCATTCCTCTAGTGGAGTTTTCAAAGGATGGACTGTGTGATGCCTATCAAAAAGGGAAGCAGATCAAAGCATCATTCAGGAAGAAACTTAATTCAACAATTGAAGAGCCTCTGCAACTGCTTCACATGGATTTGTTTGGATGAGTCAATGTATTGTCCATCTCAAGGAAAAGATTTTGCCTAGTAATTGTAGATGATTTCTCAAAGTTCTCTTGGACATATTTCCTAAAGTCTAAAGATGAGGCTAGTGAAATCATCATCAATCACATAAGGCAAGTCAACAATCATCCTGATTTCAAAGTTAGAAGAATCAGGAGTGACAATGGAACTGAGTTCAATAATTCTGTCATGAGAGCATTTTGTGAGGAAAATGGGATTCTGCATGAGTTTTCAGCAGCAAGGACTCCTCAACAGAATAGAGTAGTGGAAAGGAAGAACAGATCACTTATTGAAGCTACAAGGATAATGCTTGAAGAATCTAAACTACCAACATATTTCTGGGCTGAAGCTGTAAATACTGCATGCTACACTCAGAACATTTCTCTGGTTAATCAAGCAAGATGCATAACTCCCTATCAATTGCTCAAGAACAAGAAGCCAACTCTAAACTTTCTTCATGTCTTTGGCTGCAAATGCTATATCTTGAGAAATCAAACTGATCTAAATGGGAAGTTTGATGCTAAAGCAGATGAAGGAATTTTTGTTGGATATGCTGTTGGTAAAGCATATAGAGTCTACAATCTAAGAACCAACATTATTGTGGAATCAATACATGTTGTGTTTGATGATAAAAGGATTGAAGGACTGAAGGATGGAGATTACCATGAGAGCCTCAAATTTGACAATGTGGAGATGGTTAGTGATGACAGTGATGATGAAAGTGATCAAGAGAATGTATCTAAGGATAATGCAGATAAATCTACCACTAATGAAGTACAAAACTCAACTCTGTCGAGTTGCACAATGCTTCATCCGTCGGAAGGCAATCTACGTTATCCGGCAGGAGACAACCTGCTTCATCCGTCGGTACTCAAAATTCACCATCCGTTGGGTTATCAAAAGGTGCAGGAAGTCAAGACAGATCACCTACAGAAAGTTCCCCTTTCTCAAATCAAAGATTCACAAACTCAGGGGGAGTTTCAATTAGTCAAAACTCAATTACACATCAAGACAACAATGAGGTCTCTTCATCTAGAGCTAATCTACCATGGACAAAAGATCATCCCTTTGAGCTTATCATTGGTGATGTTTCTTCTAGAGTTCAAACAAAAAGAGCAACTCAGGAAGAATGTCTATACAACAGCTTTCTTTCCACGGAAGAACCAAAGAAGGTAGAAGAAGCTTTGTTGGATCCTGATTGGATTTTAGCTATGCAGGAGGAGCTAAACCAATTTGAAAGGAATAATGTATGGAAGCTAGTACCCAAGCCTAAAGGAAAGAATCCAATAGACACCAAGTGGGTATTCAGAAACAAGATGGATGAAAATGGCATAGTAGTCAGGAATAAAGCTAGATTGGTTGCTAAGGGTTATTGTCAGCAAGAAGGAATTAATTTTGATGAAACATTTGCTCCCGTTGCAAGACTTGAAGCCATCATAATCTTCTTAGCCTATGCAGCCCATGCTAATTTCAAGGTCTATCAAATGGATGTCAAAAGTGCCTTTCTGAATGGAGATTTAAAGGAAGAAGTATATGTCAGTAAACCTCCTGGTTTTGAAGATCCAAATTTTCCAGAATATGTCTATTATCTTCTAAAAGCACTTTTTGGACTGAAGCAAGCACCTAGAGCCTGGTATGACACCTTAGCAAAGTTCCTTCTGGAAAATCACTTCACAAGAGGTACTGTAGATAAAACTTTATTTTTCAGAAATGTTAATGGCTCTAGTATACTTGTTCAAATTTATGTAGATGATATTATTTTGGCTCTACAGATGAGAAACTTTGCAAAAAGTTTGCCAAACTGATGCAAAGTAAGTATGAAATGAGTATGATGGGAGAACTAACTTACTTTCTTGGTTTACAAGTTAAGCAAGTTAGTGATGGAATATTCATTAGTCAAACTAAATATATTTTTGATCTTTTAAAGAAGTTTGATCTAATGGATTGCACATCTGTAAAAACTCCCATGGCCACTGCAACTAAGCTTGAATTAAACACTACTGAAAAGTCTGTGGATATTTCAAGTTATAGAGGCATGGTTGGCTCACTTCTGTACTTAACAGCTAGTAGGCCAGATATAATGTTTGCTACATGTTTATGTGCTAGATTTCAGGCTGATCCTAGAGAATCTCACTTGATAGCTATTAAGAGAATTTTCAGATATCTAAAGGGAACACCAAACCTTGGCATTTGGTACCCTAGAGATTCTGGTTTTGATCTAACTGGTTATTCAGATGCAGATTATGCAGGTTGTAGAATTGATAGAAAGAGTACAACAGGAACCTATCAATTTCTAGGAAACAAGCTTGTGTCCTGGTTCAGTAAAAAGCAAAATTAAGTTTCTACTTCTACAGCTGAAGCTGAATATATTGCTGCTGGCAGTTGCTGTGCACATATTTTATGGATGAAAAATCAATCGCTAGACTATGGTTTGCAAGTTGAGAGAATTCCTATTTTCTGTGATAACACAAGTGCAATTGCCATCACTGAAAATCTAGTGCAATATTCAAGGACAAAGCACATAGATATAAAGTATCATTTCATAAGGGAACATGTAATGAATGGTACTGTGGAACTACATTTTCTTCCAAGTGAGAAGCAACTTGCAGATATCTTTAACAAGCCACTGGATGAATCCACCTTTTCGAGGTTGGTAAGTGAGTTAGGTATGCTTAATTACTCTTAAATATATCTGAGTTATTTTGCAAGTTGAAATGCAGCCAGAAAGTTAATTGATTTTTCAATTCTGGATGAAATTTTTCGCTAAGTCAAAATTTACATCTCGATGGATGACCCTTATCCATCGAGTTTGGTCATCCGTCGACACACTATTTGCTAATAAAAATCAATTACTTTTCTGGAATATCTTATATCTCGACGGATAACAGTTTATCCTCATCCGTCGAATTGTCTTAATCTGAGTCGTTAATTCCCTGTACATTATCCATCGAGTATACTTACAGTTTGTAAGCATTACACGACGGATAATGAGTGGAATTTTTACAGTTTTTTTAAAAAAAACGGCTATTTTAGGCAATTTTCTATTAGTTAATTTACTTTACTTTATTATTTTCATCAGTTATTTTTGAGATAGTATAAAAGCTTATTTCATTGCAATTATTTTCTTTTATCATTCTCAAATTCAACTGCTCTAATTTCATTCTCTCTCAAGCAATTACTCTCATTTTCTTCAAGCTTTCATTCTCTAACAATGGCACATGTAGTAAAGATTATGTCTCAAACTAGGTTCATTTATGAGAAGAACAATTTCACTGCATTGGCCAATAAGGGTATTCAGCAATCAGAGGACTACCACAAGATGATAGACTTTGTGAAGAATTGCAAGCTCAATTACGCCATGCTAGAATCACCCACAATCTTCTGTGAAGTTGTTGAAGAGATGTGGACCACTGCTACCTACAACTCTACAAATAAGACCATCACTCTAACCATCAAAGGTAAAGAATTATGTATGAATAGTGATGTGATAAAAGCATGTTTCAAAATACCTGATAACAATATGACTTCACCACACACTGACACTGATATTATCAATATGCTTAATTCCTTTCACTATGCACTTTCCACTTCTAAAATGAGTGATATTAGGAGAATGGGTCTTAGGAAGGAATGGAATTTCATGTGTGATGTAGTTACTAAGGTTTTCTCGGGAAAAATCAGTAATTTTGATTTAGTGAATATTTCCATGCTTAACATGTTGTACATGCTAGTTACAGATAAATTTTACAACTTCAGTGACCTTATCTTGTTTGAGTTAGGATACAAATTAAGAGAGTTAAATAAAAGTGGGAAGAATGTTTATTATGCCAAATTTTATATGTTATTGGCTAACCACCCCTGTGAAGAAATAGTTCTTGAGAACCCTAACAACAAACTAGAGTGTTGGGTTCAAGAGAGGAGGATCATTGTAGATCTGAACAGGACCAACCATCACAAGAATATGCCAATGTTCTACTTTCCTGTCATGCAGGCACCTAGGTAAGTGAGGTAAGTTCATCCATCCCTACAACTATTCCAACCTCCACAATTTCTTTGAGTTCAGGAGTAGTTGTGGCAACTGTACCAATGACCAAACAGTTGCCTACCAAAGCTGCCAAACCTACTACTATTTCCAAATCCAAATCAAAGAAAACCCCCTCTGGTATCTCTCAAAAGATACCAGTTGAAAAATCCACAAAAGCCAAAGAGAGGAGTGTGAAGGAGGGTAAGTTAGGTGAGGGAAGGGGTGAACATCAAAGAAACCCCAAGAATAAGGTTGGAGAGTTGAGTGAATCCCAGCCTAGCCACAATGCAGTTTCCCAACAAACTGTAGTGCTTAAAAAGGATAAAAGCTCACTTCTGACTGCATCCTCCCAAAAGGATGTGGTTATTGAATAAAGCTCTCAGCCAAGAGCACGGGCCAAAAGGGTTAGGGACACAAGCTCACCCCAAACTTATACAAGAAAGAAGAAATCTAAAACCTCTGGGGATGCATAGGGCACACACACAGTGCAAACTGGTGCTAAAGATACAGTCCCTGCACTCTCTCAAATTCAGGTTGATGTGGCTCCAATAAATGTGGAGTCACAACCAAAATCTCTAGTTATAGAAGCACCTCATACACCATACTCACCAACAAACTCTCTGGATGTGGATATGATACACATATTAATTCCTGATTCCCCTTCTTTAACTCTGTTGGGGAAGCCAAAATCTAGTACAAGTGAGCATCATCTTTTAGATGATTTGTTGGCTCACTTGCCAATTCTTTCAGAAACTATTGTGACATCTGTGCCCCAAATATCTTCAATTAGCACAGAGTCAACAATAGTTTCTCTTCCCAACTCATTCATTTCTACTCTCTCGACGGATATTGCTCATCAGTCGAGTAGTGATTGTATCCCGACGGATAAGCCTAACAGCAGTTATCCATCGGATAGTATTACCCCTCACTCGATGGATATCACTCATCCGTCGAGTATCTCTGCACAGCTTCAAACTTCAATTATTTCAAGTGCAGAGGATTTAGTGGTTGTACAGTCACTCTTAGGACTAAGAGAGGATAGTGTCTTGAGTGAGAGACTGGGTTGCTCCCAGGCAAAAGGAGAGGAAATGAGTGAAAATCAGCAATCTATTTATTTAGGATTGGCAAAAGGGAGTGAGAGGAGTCCCACCTTAGTAGGTGAAGGTGAGGGTGTGGGGGTGGGGAGCCAGGGTGAGACCCTGATGCAACAAAAGAGAGAACATGAGAGAAAAGCAGGTACATAGGGTATAAGGGTGGATCCAGCCATTGCTCATGAGTCAATGATTGTGGATGATGCTGAAAAGGAAAGACAATTTCAGCAACATTACAAAGCTGTAATTGGTAACATTTCCTTGGATGCTGACACTTTTACTCATCCTGTGTCAGCCTATCAATTGTTGGCTGCTCAGGGCAATGAGGAGGCAGAAAAGACTTTGAATCTGGTGCATACTTCAGAATCTCTACAAAGGGATAAAGCTGCTGTCAATTTAATGCCTCCTACAGCGTGTGAGCCATCTGAGGAATTTGGAGTAAATTCTAATGATGATGACTCTATTTCATTTGATGGAAGTATGAACTTAGGGGGAGATGAAGGCCCAAGTTCTATTCCAGATTTACCTGAATGGGCCTTGACAAAGGAGTCTACACCAGGACAATTTAATGTCTCCTTGGTCAAACAAATCATGTCTATCCAAAAGGCCATTCAGAAGAGCTCAAATGCTGGTACCAAGGCTATTCTTCAAGCTCACCTAGATTCTCTATATCTCATGAAGCTACAGCAGTTAAGACAGAATCTGAGTGTGGATGAACTCAAAAAGGATATAGCTGACTTGAAGACCTACAATTCTGAGAAGCTGGATTCAGTCATGCCATATGGTACCATGCAGGATCTATTACTGAGACTGAGAAAAGAATCAGATGCTGAAAAGAGGCTGACCAAACTGGAGAATAGAGTTCAAGGTATTGAAAAATCTGTGGTCACCATTCTTCAAAATCAACAGTCTCAGACCAGTCTTCTTATGCAACTGGCTAAAGCACAAGGCCTGACTCCTCAACTTGATGATAACAAAAAGGGGGAGAAAGGATCAAATGAGGGGGAGAAACTTCAAATACAAATCAGTAAAGTAATTGTGCCTTCAATTACTGTCTCAAAGCCACCAGTTGTAGATGGTATAGATCTGATTCAGGCAGCAGCAGCCAACTTGAAAGTTGTTGAGAAAGAACATCTGAGTTTGGTCAACTGGAAGAAGATTGATGAGGAGATACAGAAAAAGTTTGAACTTGTCAAGGAGCCAGTTAAATCAGCCATCCATCATTTTCAAGTCAAGCAAATTAGTGTGAATGAGATGAGCATGAACTATCTGGAAAGAGGACAATCTTCCTGCATCAAGTCTCTAAAGGCTGAAATGATTCTTAAACCAAGGGCAAACTACTCAAAATCATCCTTGAAGAACCCCTTGGACACTGTGTATGAGACACCCAAGCCTGATGAGAAGAAGCTTCTGTCAAGATCAATTGTTTTCTACAAATATCTAACTGATTCAGCCTCAAAAAGGAGAATTGCTAAGATATTCAAAAATGGAAAGGAAATTTGTGTGGTAGCTGGACATCCTCAATTTGCTCAAGCAAAGAGAGAAGAAAATGCCAGATTGAAGCAGGAAAAGAAGCAAGCTATTCTAGATGCAAAGAAGGCTAAACAAAAGAAAGAGCAGATTGCTATCTTGGCCAAGCTACAGGCTGCGAATTCATCACAACAAATTCCCTCTCAACCATCTGAAGCTACTGAATCAAGGAAACAAGTTGAAGAACAGAAGAAAGCTCCAAGAAAGAAAGAATTGGCTAAAAGAACAAAAAGGAAACTGGATATTGTTGACAAGGAATTTGGAGATCAATTTCCTAAAGAACCCACACCAGCTACAACTCAAGCATCAAAGCCCTCTGTGGTATTTGAAGATATAAGGGTAGTGGATCCCTACAGGAACATTCATGGTGAACCTATTATGCCCAAGGATGAGCCAATAGAATGGGACAACATACCAATTCCTAACTTCAGTCTACCAATCCTTAGCAAGCCAAAAAGGACAAAGTCAAGGGCAGTCAAGAAAGTGAAATTGTAACCCCTCAAATCCAAATCTGTAGTCAAAGCTCAGCCCAAAGTCAATAAGGGAGACTACTTGTACTTGTGTGATATCAAAGAATTTTCCGATCTAAACCTCTATCTGGATGAACTAGATGAAGTGAGGGGAATTGATGCATACAGAAACCTACCTGAAAGGTTAGTGTTCAAGTACAAAGGAGGAAAGGAGATTCAGTGGCCACTTCACATGATTCTTCAAGAGAGCCAAACTGTACTGATTAAAGTTTATTCATCCTTCAAGAAGAACTTTGGGTTCAATGTCACTGCAAGAAGACTAGTATTGAAGAAGATTGAAGAACTAAGGAGTGTTAGAGCTAAAGATGCACTCCTAAAAACTCTAATCATCCCTTACACAGGGAGAAGAGTGCATTCAAGGCCCTACTGGCTGATGGAGTTCATGGATGATAAAGATGTGAGAAGATTCTTCAGATTAGAAGACCAACTGAGCATCTCCAGCAATGAGACTCTCTTGGAAATACAAGAAAAGCTAAATCTCTTAGAATCTGATGAACTGGAATTCCACAGGCAGCTCCAAAATCAGATTGATGAAAACAACAGAAAGCTTGGAAGAAGATCCAGACCTTCAAGAAACTAGAAAAATCTGCTCAGGCTAGAGGAGCATCTTGAAATGACTGTGAGCTAAACTTTGCACATTTTGATTAATTGAAGCACTTTCAGTATTATCTACTTTTCTTTAAAGCTGTATGTTTAGGATGTTTTGTTATCATCAAGTATCTCTTAATTTATGGCTACAATTCCAGTAGCCATAAATTGGGGGAGATTGTTGTGCATATGTTGTGTACTTGATGATTTCATAAACAAAACACCTAAGTAGATTTTATTAAGTGAAATAATATAGCACTCAACGGATAAGAATTATAGTCCCGATGGATAACTCATTATAGTCCCGACGGATGATGACTTATTATCCATCGAGTGAGTAGCTTATGTAATAATAAGTCTGTAGCACATTTCTGCATACACCTTTGTATAGATTCTGTAGTAGCATATAAGTCATGTTGACTTTAACTAGATATGCAGAATAGGTTGATTAATTGTACATAGATGATGTCTTGTAATTCTGCATAAATGAATTGAAGTCAAGTGCCAAAATAGCTACCGACGGATGATTAACAAAGCCATCGACGGATGATCAAATGGCTATCAATAGATGTTTTATATAGTAGTCGACGGATGATCAATGAAGCCATCAACGGATGATTATAAAGTCGACGGATGATTATATACTCAACGGATAAAGAATTCAAATATCAGTTGACAGTGACAACTGGTCACATGCGTCGAAGTGTATGCAAATGGAATGAGGAAGCCTATTAACTGGGTAATAGAGAATAAAGTAACAAAGCATTAGACCTGATAGTTTTTATAATGATTCTATCTTTTGACTTTGTAATCTTGGTATTATATAAACCAAGAAGTAGCAAATAGAAACTAGGATCTGAGATACAAAAAGTGAGAAACATTTGTAAGCAGAATTATTAGCATTTCTCTGTATTCTCAGTAGTTCAAATTTGTAAGCAGCTGTGAGCATTCTTGCACACAGAGTTCTCTCTATATAATATATATCTCTGGTGGAATTGTTTAAATCCACCAGAAAGTTTTTAAAGACTCTTGTTTTTTAATTACTTATGTTTTGATTCACTTAACTTTTTATTCCGCATTGTGCTAATCAAGACACTTATATTTATATTTGAGTTTGAACATTTTTATTTTAAGAAAAAGGTTCAAGAATTCCATTCAACCCCCCTTCTATAATTCTTGCTATATTTTTAAGGGACTAACACTTTACATACACTCATTTACTTTATGGAATACTAATACGATCATAGAATTTCCATAACAGTACTCCTATATAGCGTGGTTTGATCATTTTCCTTAATCAGCATCATCAACAAAAAGTTACTATTCATCAGTGTTTCAAAAATTCCAAAAATTGGGGTTATTACATGGCCACAAGAAAAGATCACTTCCCTCTGCCGTTTATTGATCAGATGCTTGACATATTGGGTGGGCATGAGTACTACTGTCTTCTGGATGGTTATTCTGGTTATAATCAAATCTGTATTGCTCTAGAAGATCAGGAGAAGACTACTTTTACTTGTCCATTTGGTACTTTCGCCTTTCGGAGAGTTCCTTTTGGACTATGTAGAGCACCAACCACATTTCAGGTATGCATGATGGCTATCTTCTCTGATATGATTGGTCAGAATGTGGAGGTATTCATGGACAATTTCTCTGTGTTTAGTGATTCATTTGATGAGTGCTTGTAGAATCTAGGCAACATTCTCAAAATATGTGTTGAGACCAATTTGGTACTCAATTGGGAGAAATGTCACTTTATGGTGCGACAGGGCATTATTTTTGGGCACAAGGTCTCTAGTAAGGGTCTTGAGGTGGACAAATCCAAAGTGGGGGTCATCGAAAATCTTCCCCCACCAATTTCTGTTAAGGGGGTTCGCAATTTTCTTGGTCATGCGGGCTTCTACAGGCGGTTCATCAAGGACCTTTCAAAAATTTCTAAACCTTTGTGCAATCTTCTGGAGAAGGATGTCCTGTTTAAGTTTGATGAGGAGTGTGTGGCTGCTTTTGAGTTCTTAAAGAAGAGTTTAATCACGGCGCCTGTCATAACTGCAATTGATTGGAGTGAACCTTTTGAGATGATATGCGATGCAAGTGACTATGCAGTTGGGGCAGTTCTTGGGCAGAGAAAGAACAACATATTTCATGAAGTCTACTATGCTAGTAAGACTCTTAATGGTGCTCAACTGAATTATACTACTACGGAGAAGGAACCTTTGGCTATCGTCTACGGTTTTCAGAAATTTAGATCTTATCTGCTTTGGACGAAGGTGACAGTTTTCACTGATCACGCTGCCATTCGATATATAGTCTCGAAGAAGGACTCAAAGCCTAGATTGATTAGATGGATCTTTTGCTCCAGGAATTTGAATTAGAGATCAAGGACAGAAAATGGACTGAAAATCAAGTCATTGATCATCTCTCGCATTTAGAGGATCCAAGAGGGATGAGATGCCTCTTAATGTGCTTTTCGAGGTTGAATTCTTCGATTTTTGGGGAATTGACTTCATGGGGCCATTTGTCTCATCTTGTAATAATCAGTATATCTTGTTGGCGGTTGATTATGTGTCAAAATGTGTTGAAGTTAAGATATTGCCAATGAACGATGCAAAAGTAGTGCTTAATTTTCTTCACAAGCAGATATTCACAAGATTTGGAACTCCAAGAATCATAATCAGTGATGAGGGGTCGCATTTTTACAATCGCAAGTTCACTGCTATGATGCAGAGGTATAATGTGAATCATCGCATTGATGGCTTATCATCCTCAGACTAATGGCCAAGCCGAGGTATCTAACAAAGAGATGAAGCGTATTTTAGAAAAGGTTGTGTGTCCATCAAGGAAAGATTGGTCTTTGAAGCTTAACAAAGTTGTTTGGGCATATAGAACAGCATACAAGACTCCATTGGGAATGTCGTCGTTTCAGTTAGTTTATGGTAAGGGGTGTCATTTGTCGATGGAGCTAGAGCATAAAGCGTATTGGGCTTTGAAGAAGTTGAATCTGGGCTTGGATGCAGCTAGAAAGAAGAGGATGCTTCAATTAAATGAACTCGACGAGTTTCGACTACAAGCTTATGAAAATAAGAAAATTTATAAGGAGAAAGTCAAGCGGTGGCACGATAGGGGTCTAGTGCTCAAATCATTTGTGTCGGGGCAACAAGTTCTTTTATTTAACTTTCGTCTTTGTCTTTTTCCTGGAAAGTTGAAGTCAAGGTGGTCAGGGTCGTTTGTTGTCAAAACTGTGTTTCCACATGAAGCGGTGGAGATTTTTGAGGATGATCCGGGCCAAGAATTCAAGGTAAATGGTCAAAGGGTTGAAGCATTACTATGGTGACATGGAAAACTATGAGGTGGTTACTGTCGTTTTATTGTCCATTTGATCTCGCGTTTCTACGTCGAGCTAATGATGTAAAACAAGAGCTTCTTAGGAGGCAACCCAAGTTTGTTGTACTTTAGTAGGTAGAGGAAGCAAGAAGAAACGAGAAAAATACAAAAAAAATTAGTAAAATAGAAAATTTTAGGGCCAACTTCAGAAGCTGAGTGCGCCCGCGCTGATCTAGCACGCGGCCGCACTGGAATTCAGAAACCAAGCGCGCCCGCGCTGATCTAGCGCGCGACCGTGCCGATTTGACAGAAGGTGAGCGCACCCGTGCTGGTCTAGCGCACGGCCGCGTTGGGGTCCTAAATCAGAAAAAAATAAACAGCAGTTTGTGAAGGAAAATCGGGGTTTTTAATAGAAAATCAATTGCCACCCGATTTTTACTCTTCCACATCCCGAATTTCTTTCTCCAAATCAAACCCATTATTCCCACTATTCCCATAATCAATTCCCACTTCTATTCCATATCTAATTCACTTCTCACCTCCTATATATACATACACTTATACACAAACTTCTCCACCACTTCACAAATTCTCAAAACACAATTCTCTCTCAAACACATAACTTTTATTCTCTCTTATTCAATCCCAATGGCACCCAAAAGACAAAGAACTCAAGTAAGCAGCAGCACCACCAATTCTTCGAGTGCAGGTGGTGTGAGGCCAAGATTTTCAACTCCCGAGGCTGAAGCGGAGTACACGAGGCTTCTCTTAAAACCTATAGCGAAGGATCGAAGTTTTCTGCTATCAGGGAAGGATGGTAAGTTGTTGGAGATGATTCCGGAGATGGGATGGGTTCCTTTTTGTGAGGCACCCGCTATGGTGCCCATGAGTGTGGATCAAGAGTTCTATGCTAATGCAAAGGCGTAGAAGAATGGTTTCATTGTGGTGAGGGGGATGATGGTGGAGTATAGTGCTGATACGATAAGGAGGGTGATTGAGCAGCCCGCGAGGAAGCCCGGGCAAGGCACTTAGAACGATAAGACTCCGGATGACTTTGATCTGGATCTGATTGTTGCTACTTTGTTTGTGCCTGAGACTCATTGGAAGTTCAAGAGGGGCACGACTGATTATTTCACGTTCCCTGCCTCGTGCATGAACAGGTTTGCACGTGCTTGGAATTCGTTTATTTGTGCTAACATCATGCCATCTTCTCATGTGTATGAGATTAATGTGGAGTGTGCTCGTCTGTTGTGGGGTATTCTTCAGGAGGGACTATGTGGATTTGGGGATGGTTATTTACCAGGGTCTTTTGAGGTTTTTGAGAGGAGGTGCTTCGGGTTCTATACCCTATGCGTCCGTTGTGACGAAGCTGTGCGTGGCAATTGGTGTTTATTGGCCCGCACATGAGCAACTGCAGCTTCCCAGTGCTCCTATCGACAGTTCGACACTGTTGAGCATGACAGAGTGGTATGGTGGGAAGCCCGATCCTAAGGGGCTTGGCTATTCTTATGACCATCTGCCGGGTGGAAGGCCAGCGGATCAGACATATGCTGGTGGGACTTCGCAGGCTCATCGAGCAGCATGGAGAGCTCAGTTGGGAGAGGAGGCTCGGGATCGCAGCACCAACAGGAGCAGGAGGAGGCAGGAGCAAATGTTGGAGCTGGTTTGAGCACGACACAGTATAGGCGTCTAGCGAAGAGGATGGATGCGATGCATGACATTCATAGTCGATTTACATGTGATCTCACCCAGACACTTGGGACTGCATTCAGAGCCACCGTGTTGACATCCAGTGGCCAGTATTTGGTGAGGATTCCGTATATCCACCTCCAGACACGCCTTACATTCTACCCATTAAGGGTGATGATCCTGATTCCGAGTAGGTATGCCTGATACCTTACTATTACCTTCACTGAGGACAGTGAATATTTTAAGTTTGGGGGTAGTAGTTGAAGGAATATGTTTGTGTGAGTCATATATAGTTTGCATATTCATGATAGTTTAGTGTATGTAGTTTCATATTTTGCCGTGATAGTTTATTATTATTATTTTGGTAGTTTTTATGATAATTTGTTCATATAGTTTCATGCATTTACATTATAACATGATCCCTTAGATGATTTTTCCGATCGACTTATGATGTTGATGCTAGTGTAGTAATGTCGTATTTAGTAATGTTAGGTCTTGTCGAATTGATTTTCATGCTAGAGACAATTGTATTTCACTAAGTCTTATAGGTTGCTTGAGTGCTAGATCATGATCATGGTTTGTTTGTTTATCGAGGTTTAATCGCGTGTTTATATTTAGAATTTAGGATATTCTCTTAATGATAAAATAGCATGGATTTTTTAAAAAATTGGAGAAATTGGATTTTATTGCTAGTTGTTGTGGCTAGGTGTCAAATGGCTAGTAGCAGGCTCATATTTATATGAGTATTCTAGGGTTGAGCGAGATGGAGCAAAATGCACTCGTTCAGAAATTTTTGAAAAAAAAGAAAGAAATAAAGAAAAAAAAAAGAAAAAAAATAAGTGTTATGTATAATTGATCACGAGTGAGCTCTTTAGTACTCGAGTTATTAAGTTCTTAGGGGACTTTGTGCCTAGTGACCTAAGGTTTTTATAGTCTGGGATCCGCTAACCTAACGCTCGTTATATGTGTACTATTGTATAAGTCTTTTGTGAACCTCACTCATTCCATGGTCAAATAAGCATATTGGTTGTTTGTTATGAATAAAAGCATGAATCCATATAAACTCCAAATTAGGAATTGAAGTGTTATAAGTTATTTTGAGTCGATCTTTTATTATATTTATAACCTTGCGATTGCTTTGATGAGTAGTGAGTTATGATTATTGATCTAGTTGCGGTAGTATATTTATAAGCAGTTGCACAAACGTACGTCTCTGGTCTGTAGGTTGATTTGTAAGGTTTGATTGATTTTTATACGAATACCTGTATTTGTTGAGATTTTGCTTGTTGATTGGTTTACTTATTCTATTGGGGATCGATGCATTCATTTAGTTGCATTCATGCATTTTTATTTCTTGTTCTTTGAGTTTGTTTATGCTTGAGGATAAGCATTGATTCAAGTTTGGGGGTATGTTGAGTGGCATTTATGACACTTTATTACGCTCCGTAAAGCTTTAAATTGGTGTATTTGTACTCAAGTTGTTGGTGATTTTACGTGTTTTTGTAGTGTTTCTGCATTGCAGGCATTTTCCAATTAATAAAGTAAATTAGCATGGTTGTGATGCTAATTTGGTGTTTGGATGGTGTTGGAATAAAGGCTCATGAAAAGACCGGCTAAAATCAGTAAGAAAAAGAAAATAATTCAGAATTTTATTCAGGAGGACGGCGGCCCGTGCTGGTCAAGCGTGCAGCCGCGCGCAAAAAACAGATACTCAGCGCGCCCGCTCCGGTCAAGCGCGCGGCCGCGCCAGGTCGGGATAGCAGAATTCTGTTTCTACTAGGATTTTGAGAGTTTGAAGCCCTGGTCAATTCTACATCATATACATACATTAATAAAGATGTTTTTCATAAGGAGAGACGTACAAAAGCTAAGGAAAAGGAGTAAAGAAGGTTGTAGAGCACAATTCAACCAAGGCGAAAAAGATCTAGTTTATTCTTGTGATTCTTTGTTTTAAGTTGTAACGTTGGATGCTAGTTTTCTTATTCTTGAACATTTACTTGTGTTTCATACTTAGTTTATTTAAGTATAAAGACTACGTTTATTATACCATGCTTTCATCGGAACCCACATTGATGATGAGCCCGATTATGGGCTAATCGTTATCGTGGGGTTCTAGCGGATTTATTTATGGATTTTTTTAGTTAATTTGTTTCGATGCCTTAGTGTGTGGTGATTGAATGATAACCTATTATTGGTTGTGCTTATTCATCTTATGAGCGTCGCGAACTTATAAGATAGTATGTTAATTCTTAATGAAGCGAAAGTGAATTGAAGGATTTAGAACTTGCCATGCTAGGATAGGTTCATGTGTTATTGTTATGCATGATTTGTAGGTAATTTTTACCATCTTACTTGCCCTATGTAATCACGATAGATAACTTGTGCATTAAAATGTTATGTTGTCAAATTCTATAGACATATAGGGTCTCAATATAATTGGTGTCTATTCAGCTACTATCTCTTTTGTGGATGTCTGGTAGTATGGTATTTGTACAACGAAAGTTGGCGTTTATCAGTTTCGTGTTATCTGATTAGTGTCATCACCATTACATGCTAAGGTTAAGAACGAAAAAGCTATTGAATGAAGTACTTAATGAAGTTAGAATCCCATGTTTGTGTCATATATTATTCAACTCTATTTACTCTCTTTAGTTAATGTTCTCTAGTATAATTCTCATTAGTTAATCGTAGTATAATCAAAACTCAATCTGTTATTCGTCTTAGCATTGAATAATAGCCATATCATTGTTGCATAAGTGCATAAATCACATGGTTAACCTAAACCAGTCTCTGTGGGATCGAACTAGAAATAATTCTAAATTACTTGCGAACGCGTATACTTGCATGAATTTTAGCGTGTGTTTAGTGACTAACAAGCATTGAATCATAAAAATTCAAAAGATAAATGAAGTTAATATTAGAATCTTTTGTTCAAAAATTTGAACAATAAACATGTATACTTCATGGACAAATAAATTTAGGTAAATGTTATTTTCAAAGCTATTTCTATTTTTCAGAACAAAATTAGAGTGAAAAGATAAAATTGCCCTCCCTGTATTCACAATCGAAGCCCTGAAAAATATTAATATAGAGGTAATTTGATCTTTTCACTTTTTCTTGCAAATAAAAAAACAGCTCTGAAAATAATATTTGCCTAAATTTATTTTATATGTATACTTTCAGTCACATGATATTATGTTCATTGTCCCATAAATATTTAAATTACGATTATGAACTTTCCGAATAAATTAACTATTATAACTACTCAAATAATATACTAAATTTACGAATTTACGTGAGATTTCCTGATCGGCCATAAATCAAAATTCAATTAGACGGATACGAATGTATTCTCAACAAATGTATTGCGCAGTGCAAAATAAACTAACCATTATAACCACTACCGACCTAGTCAAGGTCTCAATTTCAGATTATAGATAAAATTTTAAAAAGTTAAAAATCAAAATAGGCACGAGTACCCTGCACATAAAATAAATGATAACCATAGTACGGAGAGTAATAATTGCACATCTGTTGGTGAGACTGCGTAGCTGTATGAACAGTTACGTGATAACTCAACACGATAACAACACTAGAACAGGACAGGTTAATAATATTACGTCTACACAAGAAATCAGGAAGAATGAAGACAAGGAAAATACAAAGAATCGGAAGATTAGAAGAAGGCCTGAAGTCTGTCTACAGGTCACTGAAAGAAGTTCATTTATATGATCATGCCTCAGTAAAGAACAAAGGTTAAAGACTTTCAGGGTTTTGGAAATGTTGAAGATTCAGTATACAAGTGCTACTGGAAGATTTTAGTATATTGGAATTTATTGAAGATAGACAGTGTTCGAAGCATAGGAATCTGAAGAATTAAAGATAGGATATAGACAGAGGTTAATGAAGACGTTGTCTAAAGTACTAGAAAGGATTCCAGTGAAAGTACAGTTGTTTATTGACATTCAGTGTCTGAAGCAATAAAGTTGAGGCAAGCTTAACAATATAATCAAGGCTATAATACGAAGACCTGAATCGGGGTTAGTCGTCTGTGAACCAGACCAGTTGCACTAGGCATCAACAGCTCGTGAAAGGAATCTGGGTATTATTTATAGAAGAACTATTAAGTTGAGGAACGTACTTGGATTGAACGTTTATCTGTTAAAGTACGAGAAGTGATGCACGGGGTTTATAGCTAAACAGCTCAGGGGATTGGCGAAGCTCAAAGTTTAATTGTTAAATTAAATAAATTATTTAATAGACCTTAATATAATTTATTTAATAAACTTAAAATGATTTATCTTATAAACTTTAAATAAGTTTATTTTATAAATCTAAATTAGTTTATTTATATAAGTTATATTTAAGTTTATTTTATAAATTAATTTAATTATAATTTAAACTTAAAAAGGAAAAGAAAAGGAAAATAGAAAAAGGAAAAAGAAAACAAAAGAAAAGAAAAACAAAACAAAAAGAAAAAGAAAACAAAAAGAAAAGGAAAGAAAAGGAAAAATAAAACAAAACAAAAAAAGGAAAAAGAAAGAAAACAAAAAAGGAAATAAAATAAACAAACGAATGCAGTTTGTTTGGTGTTTGTTAAAGATAGTTTACAAGTACATGTACTTGTTGTTTTAGTAATAAGGTGTCGCCACAGAGAGCACCCCCTCCCCCCTGTCGCCACACAACTCGCCTGTATCTCCTGTCGCCACACAACCCTCCTGTGCTTCCTGTCGCCACATAAGTTCTCTCTCCTCAGCCACACAATCTTATTGGATATAAAGTCTACACAATTTGCAGCAGAAGAGGAGCCATTCATTTTTGAATCATTTTATGTTCATCTTCTCTCCCAAAAGAGGTGAAAAAATGGCAGCAAAGATTTACAGAGAAGCTGAAGCTTTTTGTATATCCGTTTAACTTCTCACCGGAGTAACGTTATAATGCCCGATTTAATTCTTGTATATTCTTAGGGTATTATAATATTTACCCGGTAATTAAATCCTAGATAAACAAAAGCTAGATTATTGTATAGGATATGATTTGTAAATCTTTGTAGAAGCTAGGAACTTTGTTGTTCTTAGATTGTAGCCGGTTAACTTATTTACGGGAGTGTAGCAACACCCCTCGAGGATTTATATACGAATATATATTTCCCCGAATATCTTGTGTTCCTTGTTTTTATCATTCCAAATACTATTCTTCTCAAGAACACGAAACACTAACCGAGCACTAAATCTATATCCGCTAAAGATTCGAAAGAATTTTTAATTTAGTGATTATCGTATCCAAACCCCCCCCCCCCCCGTTACGATAATTCGGGACCTAACAATTGGTATCAGAGCTGACTGATTGATACACAAATCAGGATACAGAAATTAATTAATTTTATTAATTTGCATTTACATAAATTTATTTTATAAATTTAATTGAGCAAATTTATTTTATAAATTTATTTAAATGAATTTATATTTAAACTTGAATAAGTTTATTTTATGAATTTATTGAAAATAAATTTATTTTATAAATTTGAATTAAATAAATTTATCATTTAAATTTTAGTAAATAAAAAATTTCTAATTAAATTTTTTTCTCACGATTTCTTGTTTTTGTAGCTGCCATTTCTCAGCCATTAAGTTGCCATTTCTCCTGTTTTGTCTCGGCTAGTTATTAAACAAAGGAACAATTAAAAGAAAAGTGGCAGCTTGGTTTTAAGTAAATGTGAAGGAAAAGCATTTGTGTACAAACTAGTCTAAGGAGTGTACATTGGTAGCTCAAGTGAATCAGGTACAACGTACACGCGGGAAAAAGAAAAGGAGAGGTTGTTTTTCTGGGAAGACACGCGCGCATAAAGAAAATTTGAGCATCAAATCCACGCGCGGTATTTCCTGTGTTACTCGCGCCACTTCTTGCACTGGACTACACGCGCGGGATGTGCAGTGGTGCAAAGTCACGCGCAGACAAGACGCGCTTGGCATCCAATACGCGTGGCAGCAGTCTTTTTCCAGGGTCGCAGTTGTTGCCACAGAACCTGTAATTGCTTCTCAGTTAAGTGGCTGTGTTGCGACTTGCTTTGTTGCTTGAGTCGCAGTATACTAATCGCCACACAAATTCATGACTGTTATATTATCTGATCGCCACAGAAAATTAGGCAGGTGAAGGGCGCCACATAAGTATTTTACACTGTATTTGCTTACCACCTAGTCGCCATACAATTGAGTACTACGACTGTCCCTTGTCGCCACAGCCTCACTTAGACATTCTGTAATTTCAAGACCTACAGTCGAAAATTGTTGAACTTTCTTAAAGGCTTACTCCATAGGATACCACTGGGTTTTCAGACGCAGGAATTGAATGAAATTTCTACGGGTACAATTTTTCTCGGAGATTTTAAGACAACTCTATGATTCCAGATTATATAGTCACACAGTGGTTTGTACCAATGCTACATTTTTATCCGGGAATCAATGAGATCAAACACGCAGGAATTGTGGAGGTCAGAGAGAATAGTGGGGACATACAAATATCTCAGTTATATGCTGTAAAATTGGAACCACGGGACAGAATGTAAGAGTTTCTGATAGCTCAGGTAGAAGTACTTGAGGGACAGGATGTCAGGGCAGTGTTTCAATTGTCAGGGAAGTTTGGTCACATTAGATTCAGATAGAATACAGAAGCTATATCCAATGATCAAGCTTATCTATTCCGAAGCAGTGACTTTTACATATTCAGTTCAAGAGGTGATTACAAGACCGAGATTGGGACAAATACAAGATTTGATAGCTACAGTTATGACAAGACATATGTGTCAAGTAACTGTTAGGGGTTTTGCTATAACAGAACAAGAAGCTTGACAAACAAGGATGAGTAGGGATGCAGTTGAAGAGTTGAGACAAAGGTGGAATGTTTTCTTAGGGAAACAGCCAGTCAAAACTTATAGTGCATGGGAAAGAGTTGAAATGGATCAGATGACGAGAATCATGAATATCTTGCTTTCATAGCAATCTCCGAAGATGGTCCAACTCACATATCTCAGGTTTCAATTTCTTGAACCACTGCAATATTTTGTTCTCAAGATTCAATGCATGATAAGATCACAGTGTTTAAATGTTTAACACTCGCACAAGCATGATAGCATCACACATAGATAATGCTGAACTAGCTCACTAGAATATTTTTATGGTAACTAGGATTGATGTTTAACTTGTGCATGTTACTTTAGATGATCTTAAATATGTGTTTGAATATTTGTTGAACATGATTAATTGCTTTAGTGAGGTATATGTTTTTCCAGCATATAAGACCTTTGTTTATGCTTATCTCCTGCATCCTATTACAATGTAATTTATTCATTTGATCTGAATTGTTTGTTAAGGTGTATTAATTTATATTTGGATTGAGATAGCTAGATGAGATACATCAACAGGATTGGACTAGATAGAAATAGTGATTTAATTGTTAATTCTATTTATTCCAGATCTTGCCTATATTGCTTAATTCTTATGTGTCATATTTCTGAATGAATGCCATGTATTCTCAATTCAATGCTTGCTTATTTCAATGTCATGAATGCATCTCTTAGTACTTGCATTAATTGTAGAAAAAACATGATTAGGATTACAATAAGGCAAAGACTGCTAGTCCTCCTTATGTAAGGTTGGAACCATTTTCCCCTAGCCTAGAGACAAATCTGTCAAGGATATTTAAATGGAGAAAATGGTCAGTCAAAGATAAGAATTAGCATGATAAGGGTGCAGCTGTTGGTATCTCTGTTTATAATAAAATCTCTAATCCAACTGGACCCAAACTGATAAGTTGGGTACCAAGAATTGTTAATCCATTTGTGAGTGCAGGACATAACAGGTCAATTGATTCTTATGTATTCTTGGTAATTCATACTCAAGGCATATGATCAAAGAAAGAGCTTCACAATCAAATGTGATTGACAAAAGCTATTCCATCAATAATCTTTGGAGATGACAGCAAAGGTTTTCATTACGGGACAAGCTATACAGATAAAGGGATGTCATCATGAATTGAACAATTGGTATCACTGATAATAACTAATCATTGGTGTGTCACTGATAACAATTGAAGCAACTTCTTGCTGGAGAATCAAGGCACAAATCCCCTTATCAGACAGTTCTGCATCAAAGGACACAATGTCAATTCAATGAAGGATTAGTGTCTCATCTGAAGCAGGAAGGTTGAGAAGCTTGCTTTTCTTAGAGTAAGGAAAGGAAATGCTCGTGGCTAGACTGGAATATCAGGAAAGGTGAAGTCAAATGGTTTATACTATAAAGCTTCATTTGACAAAAGTTTAGACATGGCATTAGAAGCTCTCACCCTTGAACATCAACTCAAGGAACTCTTTTGTAAAAAGGGGTTAGTGAGAGGAATGCCTCATCTGGAATTCAGAAGATGATGAATGTGAGGCATGTCAAAAAGGGGAGTCAAAGACAACATCACATCAAAGTAAAGATATACCTTAGTGATAATTGATGACTACTCTTAACACAAAGTTGTTGTTCATGTATTCTCAAGACAAGACATCACAGATGGTGATTAATCGTATCAGAAATCAAGATGGAAGCAACTGTAAAAGAAATGATCTTGTGGTCAGATAATGGGACTAAATTCAAGAAGCAGTTCTGATTAATATCTGTAACATCAAGAACATTTTGAGACAAATTCAACACTGGGAGCTCCGTGTCATAATGGAGTGGTACAAGGGAAGAACCAGTACTTGATTAAAGCTACAAGGGAAATATCAAGCTAATCAAGACTTCCTAAATACAAAAGGGCTGGAGCAGTCAATACAGTTTGCAACAAGTAAGATCAAACCTTGATCATGATGGATACATGAAGACCGCTAATGAGTTGATGGCCAACAGAAGTAAACACTGGATAACCTAAAAGTGTTTGGAGAGAATGTTCTATAAAAGCAAATAATAAAATGTTTTTGGTTGTTTGAAGATCTTGGCATTTGCAGCTAAGACTTGTAAGGATATTCTTCATGGCTACTCAGTGGAGTATACAATCTACAGGGAATTTGTGGTTGATCAACAGAAGATGATAGACAGTCTAAGTGCATAGTTCAACAACTCAATGCTCCAAGCTGTTAAAGGAGAAATTAATGGTATTGATGATTAATATCCAAGCAGTGGAATGGCAGTGTATAACACAACTCATTATTTCAATGAAGTCAGTCAGCAAGGGTAAGGATTTTTAGGAAATCCCAGCAACAGCTTAGGGGGAGCAATAGAAGGATCAACTAGTCAGAAACAATACCACATTGAAAATCAAGAGGACACTACAAGAACATATATGCTGAGACAAAGGGTTTGATGTCAATATTATTCCCAGAGTCTAGTTCTAAGTGATCCAGATGGTGAAGTAATGATTAGAAGGGCTACTGAGTATACATAATTAATTCTCTAGTTTTCTATCTGACGAAAAAACTGAGAAAGTTACAGAAGCTCTGATAGATCAAGATTGGTTGGGTGATTGCAAAGCAAGATGAACTCATTCAGTCAGCAAGCAGATTGTAGGGAAGCTAGTATCCAAATCAAATGACAATATTGTAATTGGTACAACGATAACCATAAGTAAACTGGATGACAATGGCATTGTTACGATGGACAAGGCCAAACCGGATGCTAGGATATTATCAGGAAGCAGTATCTAACAAATAGCACCAGTGATGAGACTTGAGGATATTATGACATATCAGGCACCTGATGCACATTACACTTGGAATTGGACTCTAGTAGGTGTGTACAAGTGCACTCCTGGTTGGTGAGTTAAAAGAGGAAGTCAATGCACAACAGTTCATGGAATTTGCAGTTGTAGACCTATTAGACTACGTATATCTCTTCTTCACAAGCTCACTTCAGGTTGGTATGAACTAGTATACTACTCAAGCAATCGTCAAGGACATGGTATGGCACTCTAACTGAAGTTACAGTTTAATATAAACTAGTAGAGTCATCATATTAATAACTCTCTTATCACTAGGTACAAACATATTAAGTTACATGTGATATGATATAATGATAATGTTATATGTTGGTCTACTAACAAAAACTTGTGCAAAATTATTTGCTAAGTAATTGCAGAGTAGGTATGGAGGAGCGTGTTGGAAAGGTTGCAATTCTATTTGGAATTACTACAAGCATGCCAAAAGAATATTTCTTTTAGAAGCTCAAGTAAACCAAAAGAATGATGGCAATACAAGTAAGTTAAGGATCTTTTGAAGATGTAAAATTTTTGGAAGATTCTGAACATGCCAAGACTATTTACCAACATAAACCACTAAAGCTTGATCAGTGTAACTCTGGTAAAATGACAAGCACACACTTTTACTCAAATGCTAATAGATAACATGTAATGTTCTCAAGATGCCAAAGCGCAAGGTTCCAAGTGGATCATAGAGAATCCAATCTTATAGCTATTAACAAGATTATAAGATATCTTAAGGGACTACCAACTCTTGGAGTAAAGTACCCTAAAGATATTGTGCTTAACATGTTTGGCTATATAGATATAGATTACGCAGGTTGAAAGAAAGATAAGAGAAGCATCTCTGAAGCTCTCAGCCTAAGTGATAGGAGAAGCATCTCAGGAAGCTGTCAACTTCATGGAAGAAGATTGATTTCCGGTTATGATGAGAAACAACTTCAAATCCAACAACTCTGTGGAATACTCTATGACAAGGCACCTTCACACCAGGTATCATTTATTTCGAGAGCATGTCTTCTAGTCAAATAGTCATTTGCAGAAACACTTATTAAATCACTTGTTAAAATTAATCTTTCAAGACTGGTTTATAAGTGTGGGATATCATTCATTGCATAGTAGTTGGAAATCCCATCTGTAAGGAATTCTTTATATAAATTCACAAGTATTAAATCTTCAATATTTAAAGGACTTGTGAATTTATCAGTAATCCAGAACCTCGTACCTAGTGCTACTATCTTGATTATCATGATTATAGTGTCAGATATATTTGTGGTAGTTAAGTATTATAGCATTAAGTTTGAATACTATTTTAATTGATTTAAATTATGACTGTAGGCAATTCAATTCCATATCAGTCTCATAATTTATATTATATTAAAATAATATGCAACATAGTTATTTGTATCATGTACAAATAATTGTGATACTTTTAGTATTAGTGATATTATTTAGAATTTTTTTTCTAAGTAATCAATGCTTATTTCTAAAATCACTGATATTGAAAGTTGAAGTATTTTCTAAGTTATGTGTATAAAACTCTCAATATTTTATATGCTTAGAATGTATTTCTAAAATTACTAATTATCCAGAGAGTGATTGCCATGTATATAAGTCATATATTCTATTGGTAATTATTCAAGGATAATTATAAATATTTAAGTGCTAGTGTCTAACTCATAGATATTTAGTATTTATTTATTTAATATTTATTTTGGGTAGTTTGGATTATGGAATTTGATGCAATTCAATGATTTTATTTGCTCCATAATTCAAACTAACTTAAAATAAATAAGCAGCATGATTGATTATAACTAAATTTGTCAATAATTGATATCTAGTATATTTATTGTAACTTATATGTTATAAGTTAATTATGAGATTTTGGTTTTAGTGAATTTAGCAATGCTTATATCTGAAGAATTCACTGAATCAGAATCATGATTGTAGCATGATTAGTTGTGTGTAATTTCTTGACTTATATCAGTTAATGATATTTAGTTAAGAGTTTAACTATAAACTAATTGTGAAGTATTAGTATTTGTGACATTACTTAGAACTCCTCTAAGTAATCAATACTTATCTTCAGTCATTTATACTAATATAGAAAGTGTAGATATTTTTCTTAAAGTACAACTATGGTTAAAATGTTTGATTGCTTTATTAGAAGTAACCATATGTTATCAAGTTAGAATAATTTTTATACTTACTTGCAAATTCCTAAACACTTTGATAATAGATGCAATACTCAATGGATCAAAGTATATGGAACTTAGAATATTTTTCTAAGATTGTAAACAAATCAATGTTGGTTAATGTTGCTTTATTTATCGAACCAATATTGTTTGAGATATTACAGTTGTTAGGAGTTAACAATTGTATGATATATGAAATTGAATGCTAATGTCTATTTGATAGATAATTGGTATTTAATTCATTGATATCATATTTTAATTTTAAAATAGGATGCAACATAATTATTGGTATCCAAAGTACTTGACAAGTATCAGACAATGATATATTGTTAATATTTTATTGCAGATAATTGTGAGATGTTAAGTTATAGTGGATTTATATGAGTTGCTATATCTGACAGATTCACTACAATTTGAAATCAGCAGCAGAATCATTCTTATTAAGATTATTTATCAATAAACATTGTTGTTGGTAATAATTTTATAAAGATAGATTATGGAGCTTTTGACATGAATGAGAATTGCTTAGACTTTACCCTAATGATCAATGCTTTTCTAAAAACTCATTCATATTGAAAGACAAAATCTTTCTTTCTCTTTTTAATACTGCTAGGTCATCAGTCTGTATATTTTCAAATCATTTATCCTTCTAGGCATAAAAACAGACTTGTGCACTCGAACAGTTTTAGGAGAAAATCAAACTTCTTTTTACATTGGTGATTACTTATTTCATTTAAATCGTTTTGAAATCACTATTGTACATCATTTCTCTCAAAAGATTAAATACATAATTTTCATTCATTATAGATCATAAGTGCATTTTATCTCTATATTGCCATATGTTTTGTGATACAGGTTCAGCCTCCAATAGCCTTCCTTCATTTGATAGTCATGAGGTTCAAAATCCACAACTTATATCCCAGACTGTAAAGACAAACACAGAAACAGAACCAACCAACACTCTCTTACCACTAAAATGAAGTATGAATGAGCGTGAGGGAGAAAGTGCCTTAGTGCACCAGATAAGGAAGGTTCTGAAGTCAACCCAGCAGCTCTGTCTCCTACAAAGATGAGTAGTATTTAAACCGAGACAACTGCTATCCCCCATATATCTTCTAGAAAAGATGTAATGGCTGAAAAGGCACAAAAACAGTTACTAGATTCATCTTCTCAATAAAGGTGCATCTATTGAAATTCGCCTGTCGGCTAGGGTATCTGATGTAGTGTCACCACCTCAAACATAAGCAATTCTTGATGCACAAGGAAAGGTTACACATACAAAGGATGAGTTGACGGAAACAAGAGTTTCGACCATTTTACGGTCAGATTCGGTTGTTCAAGGTTCTTTAATGGATCAATTACCTTTACAGGTGTTAGGAGAGGATACTGATCCAATCGCCATATGTCAGTGGTCAGTGTCTACCTCCCCAGGACTAATAAACCTGGATGCATCTGCGGATAGTGGATCTGACATAGGTGCATATCGGTAACTTGTTGACAATGATTCAGATATTACCTGATGAGTCACAAGGAAATGTCTTCACAGACATTAGAAAAAAACTTTGATCTTTATGCTAAATTCTTTGGATCATTGTTAAGCTTCCCAGAGTTCAAATCTGGAACCCTAAAAGGGAAACTAGCAACTTTTAGATTATGACTCAGATCCATCTGACGAGTCTAACAAGGATGGGGATTTGCGAACTCCCATTGCACCACCTGTGACCTCCTTAAGGATGGCTAAGGTGATTTTTCTTGCAGGTACGGCTAGATTTTGGAGCTATGAGAGGAGTGATACACTTGTGAGAAGGAGTGTAAACATGAGTGGAGAGAAGAGTGAAACACTTGTGAGGTACACAAAACAGAATCACACACTCATCGTGAGGAAGAAATAGAAAAACCATATCCCATTCCCTATCCTTAAACATGGTTCTTGATACTTCGAGTCTCGATTCTGTTTATGATTGGAACCTAACATTTACAGATTGGATTATAATACTTTGAGACCTAACCAGTCGGGACATAACAATTGGTGATCTCACAGTTGGGAGGTATAAGGAGTTGGGAAGATTGGTGAACATGATGATCAATAGTAAAGTCGTTCTTGTAGCATTTAACGGGACATGGTTGATCAGACTCTGATTTGTTATTTCTTTTCCAACCAAGTAACATATGAGAACTCCATCAGACAACAACATACATTCCTTCTCTAAGGGGGAGATAAAAAGCTTAAGTAATAGTTTGGAGGATTCCTCAACTAAGGGGGAGAAATAGCAGGGAGGAGGAAAAAGGTAAAGCACATGTACACTACACCGCACCATTGTTGTTTGTAACTATGGATCCTATTGTACGGGAGAGGTGGTAAACATAAGGTGATTTCCTAGTAATCAGAAGAAGTGGTTTGGTTCATCACTATTCTTCATAATGGGAGAAGTTGTTTTCCAAAAGGGAAGTACCATTGGTTTTTATCTGCGGATCCTATTGTACGGGAGAGGTGGTAAACGAAGGTGATCTCCTTTAAGCAGTTGATTGTCATGGGGGGAGAAGCAAGAGAGATATGTGCTTCTCAACAGGAAATGTGGTTGTACAAAAGAAGTTGCCGATGATTACTTCAAGACTGAGAAGTAGTATCTGGCAGGGATTTGAAGAACCAAGAAAATGAAGATGAAACTACTTGAAGATCAGTTCAGTGCTAGAGGAACAAGCATCTTTCATTTCAGTTACTCAAGAAATCTGGAAATGCAGTATTTGATCTAGAAAACCAGTAGCATTATTTACAAGTCCTGGTACATTACTTTTTCTAATTGTTAGTTGAGTTATCATCTCTATTTAATTTGTTTGTTAGGTTTAACAATCAAATAGGGGGAGATTGTTGGTGAGACTGCGTGGCTGTATGAACGGTTACGTGATAACTCAACACGATAACAACACTAGAACAGGACAGTTAATAATACTATGTCTACACAAGAAATTAGGATGAACGAAGACAAGGAAAATACAAAGAATTAGAAGATTAGAAGAAGGCCTGAAGTCTGTCTACAGCTCACTGAAAGAAGTTTATTTATATGATCATGCCTCAGTGAAGAACAAAGGTTAAAGACTTTCAGGTTTTCAGAAATGTTAAAGATTCAGTATACAAGTGCTACCGGAAGATTTCAGTGTATTGGCATTAATTGAAGATAGACAGTGTTCGAAGCATAGGAATCTGAAGAATTGAAGACAGGGTATAGACAAAGGTTAATGAAGATGTTGTCTAAAGTACCAGAAAGGATTCCAGTGAAAGTTCAGTTGTTTATTGACATTCAGTGTCTGAAGCAATAAAGTTGAGGCAAGCTTAACAATGTAATCAAGGCTATAATACGAAGACCTGAATCGGGGTTAGTCGTCTGTGAACCAGACCAGTTGCACTAGGCGTCAACAGCTCGTGAAAGAAATCTGGGTATTATTTATAGAAGAACTGTTAAGTTGAGGAACGTACTTGGATTGAACGTTTATCTGTTAAAGTACGAGAAGTGGTGTGCGGGGTTTACAGCTAAACAGCTCAGGGGATTGGCGAAGCTCAAAGTTTAATTGTTAAATTAAATAATTTATTTAATGGACTTTAATATAATTTATTTAATAAACTTAAAATGATTTATCTTATAAACTTTAAATAAGTTTATTTTATAAATCTAAATTAGTTTATTTATATAAGTTATATTTAAGTTTATTTTATAAATTAATTTAATTACAATTTAAACTTAAAAAGGAAAAGAAAAAGAAAAAGGAAAAGGAAAAAGAAAACAAAAAGAAAACAAAAAGAAAACAAAAACAAACAAAAACAAACAAAAACAAAAGAAAACAAAAGGAAAAAGAAAACAAAACAAAAAAAAGGAAAAAGAAAGAAAACGAAAAAAGGAAATAAAATAAACAAACGAATGCAGTTTGTTTGGTGTTTGTTAAAGTTAGTTTACAAGTACATGTACTTGTTGTTTTAGTAATAAGGTGTCACCACAGAGAGCAACCGCTCCCCCCTGTCGCCACACAACTCTCCTGTATCTCCTGTCGCCACACGACCCTCCTGTGCTTCCTGTCGCCACAGAAGTTCTCTCTCCTCGACCACACAATCTTATTGGATATAAAGTATACACAATTTGCAGCAGAAGAGGAGCCATTCATTTTTGTTCCTTGTTTTTATCGTTCCAAACACTATTCCTCTCAAGAACACGAAACCACTAACCGAGCACTAAATCTATATCCGCTAAAGATTCGAAAGAATTTTTAAATTAGTGATTATCATTTTCAACCCCCCCCTTATATGATAATTCAGGACCTAACAACATCCATTTTACCAGTTTTAGATATTTGTTGCCAATGACAAAAAGTTCAAAAATACATTTTCTTGTAGTCGGGTTGCTAAAATCAAACGTCTCAGTGTTCATGGAGGAATTTTGGGTAATAGATGGATGATCAGCTTCTTTCTGATGTTTAAGACCATGTTTAACAAGTCAAAAAATTATTATAGAATAAGCGATAGAAATATATATGTTAGCTATGAGCCCAATAAGTCCCAACAAATGAAGGCCCATTAAGCTTCTTGACCATTGGGTTCGAATGCCCGCCCTGCTACTAAGGCTGAAGCCCAGTGTTTCACTCCACCGTTTAAGATCGACAAGGAATCATAACATCTCCCCTTTCTTGCCTCAACGGTCGTCTGCATCACATGCAAAACGGATGAATCATTTATATCTGGATCGAGTATAATTACCCCATTGAAAGTAAGGAACATACAACTTTTTTTAACCTAATCTCTCTAATCTCACTATGTTCTTGTATTTCCAAACCCACCTTACATCCAGATTATGATTCTCACACCAGAGGTGAATCGGGGGGACAATCCCATGCATTCTCTTCATTTTCAAGTCATGACCGAAGGCTGTTCTTGTTAGATCGAAGATTGTTCTTCCCTGCCGAAGGAATCTGGACATAAAATTTGGCGCCGTCTGTGGGAATTACGAGAATCGTCACGAAAAACTGAGAAAATAATGAACATAATCCATGAGCAATCACCACCACCAGGTTTCACTCACGACGGGGGATAGACGTCCTCCTTGGTTGACGCCAATAGAGTCGTCAAGTTAACTCCCGAGGAGGAAGCTTTGCTTCTCAAGATCCGGGCGGAGAAATTAATCTTGGAGAAGGGCAAGGAAAAAAAGAATGATCATGCCAAAAGAGAGATTGAGGCCATGGCGAAATGATGGGAGGTTGATGCATTACAATTGAAGGCCTTGCAATTCCAGAGAGAAGAAATTGAGCTACAGGAGAAGGCATTTCGCGAAGCATTGCAGGCCGATAAGCCAGTAATAACCACCAAGCCAAGGAAAGAGTGAAGGGGGTATGACGAAGAAGATGAGTCTGGTTCTGATTCGCACCCCAGGAGAAAGTGAATGAAGCAACGATATTCTTCTGATTCGGACGAAGAACTCGATGGGTCCCGAATCAGGCTAACTCATCTGAAAAAGGCCATGTTCGGTGATAGGAGGGTCGACTGAGAAGCGATTTTGACCGAAGAAATTGAGCAGTACCGACCTCCACCGAGTGAGGAAAGAAAATTCCCGAAGATGAGTGAGTTTAATGGAAAGGGCGATCTGGAGGACCACTATGAAAAGTAAGACCTTTTAATGATTGGGGTGGGTCATAATGACATCATGCTTTGAAAAATGTTTAAAACATACCTGAAGGGATCAGCCTCGATGTGGTACATATCTCTCAAGCCCGGGTCCATCGGGTCGTATGAACAGTTGAAGAGGAAATTATCAAAGCACTACTCCCATCTGTGCTAAAAAGGGAAGGACACCGAAGCCCTGGTCTACTGCTAGAAAAGGGTATATGAAGAACTTGGGGATTACTTGGCTCGATTCAAGGAAGAACCTGGAATGGTCACCAACCTGGATAAAGTCAAGGCGATGGGCTTCCTTACGGCGGGGCTGGACCCCTATAAAGGTAAAAAGCTTCGCTCCTCTGTTTACGATTTTCCCCCAAATCCCTCAATGATATCTATGTGAGGGGGGATAATATTCGGAGAAAGATGGAAAGTATCGGGGTTACAAAGACTCCCGAAGGGATGACCATTCCAAGCGAACAAATAGATATGAAAGCTCAAGATCTGGGGGCGACCGAAGGGACAGTAGGAAAGAAACAAGAAAGGAAACTGACTGTGGGGCCGAACATCGCCGAGATAAAGATTCAGTTATATTCACCCCTTTGAATGCACCAATCTCCAAGGTTCTCCATGAGATTAAAGGAAAACTTGGGTTCGTCCGGCCAGCAAAGATGAAGGTCCCTAATCACAAGAAAAATCCCGATAAGTACTGTGATTACCACTGAGACAAGGGGCATTATACTGATGAATGCTACCACCTAAAGAAGCTTATTGAATGAATGATCAAAGAAGGAGAATTTAATAAGTTCGTCCAAGATCTAAGAGATAGAATGGGACCGAAGGACAATCAGGAAAAGCCAGAAGCCGAAGAGCATGAATGAAGAGACATGATAAGGGGTGGAGTGAAGACAATTTTGGGTGGCAGTGTGTTGGATAGAGATAGCAAGACGGCGAAGAAGAGGTAAGCTAGACAAGTTTACAACCTCTATCAGTTCGGCCAGGAAAAGCCCCATATGCCCATGACTTTTAGCATAGAAGATTATGAGGATGTTATTCGTCCACAGGAGGACCCCTTTATCATCAATCCTCTCATTGGAAAGAATAAAATTTGGAAGGTGCTTGTGGATACTGGAATCTTGACCAACATCCTGTTCCATGAAACTACTGTAAGATGAATCTGGCCGGCGAACAATTGGAGCCTTAAATTGAAGCACCTCTCTACATCTTCGGCGGACATCCAATACAGTTCCAAGGTACAACCACTCTTCATGTTCTTTTGGGTAAATTTCCATACACTGTTCAGAAGCCAGTGAAATTTTATGTGGTTCAGATTGAGAGTTCTTACAATGCTATACTGGGAAGGCCTTTTCTGTCAACTTTCGAGGCGGTGAAATCCATACCCCACCTTAAGCTTAAATTTCCAACTGAGAAAGGGGTAGGGGAGATGAGGGGTGATTAGAAGACTGTCGAATAATCATGATGGAAGACTTAGAAAAGAATCGGGACTACGAAAAACCAGATGAAACTAAAAAAAAGGGTCGAAACCGAACTAAGTGGGAGCCAAGAGACCTTGAATATTGAACTGGAGAAATTTGGGGTGAATCTCTCAAGTCCGATCACCGAGCCAGCCGCCGAATTCGAAGAAGTTGAGTTGAAGGAAAAGGTTATTGCGGTTATCCGGCAATACTATGATGTGTTCGCCTGGGGACCGGAGGACATGCCCGGGTTGGATCCCAAGACGGCTAAACATTGTCTTAATATACAGCCCGAGGCCAAACCGGTCAAACAGAAGAAGAGGACTTTTGTAGCCGAACGAGAGAAGGTCATTGAGGCCGAAGTGGAGAAGCTGTTAGAAGTAAAGTTTATTGAATAAATTGAGTATCCTGGCCGGTTGGATAATGTGGTGGTCGTCAAGAAATCCAACAGAAAGTGGAGAATGTGCGTGGACTATACGGATCTCAACAAGGCATGTCCGAGGGACCACTACCCTCTCCCCAGCATCGACCAATTAATAGACACCACGGCCGGATACCAGGTACTTAGCTTTCTTGACACTTTTTCTGGTTATCATCAAATTACTATGAACGACAAGGATGTGCCTAAGACAGCGTTCATAACTCCGAAAGGAACCTATGCATATATTAAAATGCCCTTCGGACTTAAGAACGCTGGAGCCATATTTCAGCGAATGGTGAACAAAGTGTTCAAGGAACAGATAGGCCGAAACATGGAAGCTTATGTGGATGATATGATTGTTTTAAGACCTGAGAGAGTGCTTCGATACTCTCCGAAAGAATAATATGAGGATTAATCTGGACAAGTGTACATGCGGAGTGGCAAGTGGAAAGTTTCTGGGCTACATGGTCAGTGCCCGAGGGATAGAGGCGAACCCGAAGAAAATTGAGGCAGTTGTCAACATGGAAGCTCTGAGATGCATCCGAGATATCCAAAAATTAAATGGCCGACGGGCAGCCCTTCGGCGATTCATCTCCAGGTTAGCCGAGAAAGCGCTCCCTTTCTTCGTCGTACTCAAGGGGTCGAAGAATTTCGAGTGGGGGCCGGAAGCTTCTGGAAGGGTTATAGCTTGGTCCATCGAGCTGGGAGAATATGACCTAGATTTCATCCCCTGAACGACGATCAAAGTTCAAGCGATGGCAGATTTTGTGGTCCAATGCACATTCTCAGGATCGAAAGACCTCGCACCTGAGGAACAACTCATTCGGATCCCAGGAAAATGGAAGTTCTTTGTGGATGCTTCGGTCGCCGAAAATAAGTGGGGAGCTGGCCCAATCCTCTTTAGTTTAGGATCGAAAGATTCATTACGCCCACCCCACAAACCGTAGATCCAATCCTGACTTCGGTAATTATCGGGAATCAGCTTCACCACGTTGGCATCAACCAAGGCGGTATATAGCACCTTCTCATCATCACTCATGTTTGGTATGATGGGATTCGTGGGGTCGACCTCTTGCCAGGTCGAGAACTGACCCAACTTCGGCCCGCTGATGTAGCACCAGTGAGGGTGGGTCATCTTGTTATTTAAGTTGATTGACGTCCAATCTAGGTGACCCACCCTACGGGCGATGGTATAGAAACCCTGACTTTTCGGATTTCTACGGAAATCATAGTGGTACAAGAAGAGTCGGGTCAGCGGATTCACCCCCGCTTATGAACACCTGTTCTGAAAACAGTTTATATGGATGAACCCATTTGGGTCCATCTGTCCTAGGGCGATGCCCATCTGGAAGAACAAGTGTCGCCTTCGGCAGCTCAGATCTGTTATTGGTTGCGGGAAACGAAGTCATGGACCCGAACAACCTTCGCCTTGTCCGTTCGGGCTGAGAAATAGAAGTTCTTACCAAAGTATTTGTTCATTCCATGTCCCTGTATTCGAAAATAGGGAGACAGGTTAGTCCATGTACTCGGGTAAGGAAAGCAAAAGAAAAACACAGCGAAGAAAAGGACCGAGTACATGCTCAGAACCGAATGAACAAAGTGTCCAGGGTCGGCTGCCGAAAGATGTTCTAAGGCAAGGTCCCCCCGAGGAAAGTTCTTGCACCCGAACACCTTGCATGCCATCTTTAAAACCATAGGACAAAAAACAGGATAAAAAATCGGGACACCAAGGGTCGGCTCCCGAAGGATGTTCTTCCGCAAGGATGCCCTAAAGGGAGTTCTTGCCGAAGAACACCTTGCATGCCCTCTTTAAACCCAGTTGGTGCCTCCAAATAAGAAGGAAAGGCAAAAGACAAAGGCAACCCGGAAACAGGGCACCAGAAAAACACCAAAAAGACCGAAAAAGAGGAACAAAAAGCTTTAAAGAACAAAACATGCAAAACTCAAAAAAACGGCATCTTAAACCAAACAGAGAAAAACTAGATACTTACTGATATCAAGATGTCGTTGGAGAGGTATGGGATGGTCTGGAAATGAGGAGTAACTGTTGCCCGTCTCGACGAAATTCAAAAAACCTTAGAAGAAATGCTTTTACAGGTGTTTGAGAGTGTTTGTTTGGGATTTGGATAAAAATGAAGAAAAGAGATTGATCAGGCCTATATAGAGCCCCCTAAAAACCTTTGGGTGCCAAAAATGGTTGGGTGCTAAATGGTCGGGTAAGTGGTTTTTTAAAATCAAGGGCCAAGATTAAAATGGTTCAAATTCAAGGGCCACGATGAAATCACGAATCTCGATAATGGGACAACTATCCTCCTTAAATGGGCTCAATTTCCCATGATATTGCCACGTGGACGGACGAACTAACTGAAAGATAGAAAGAGAATACCCTAGGGTTTTCGCCCCAAAATGGGCCAAAATTGATGTCTCTACTGTTAGGGCGAAAACACGCGCTAATATTCACGCAAGTATACGCGTTCGCAAGTAGTATAAGATATAAATCAGATTCGTTCCCACAGAGACTGGTTTAGGTTAAGTTCAATTTATGCACCTATGCAACAATGTATGGTTATCGCTCAATGCTAAGACAAATAATAAATTGGGTTTTTATTAAACTAAGAGATTATACTAAATAACATTAACTAAGAGAATTGAAGTTGAATTACTATATATGACAAACATGGGATCCTAACTTCATTAAATACTTCATTCAATACCCTTATTGTTCTTAACCTTAGCATGTGATGGTGATGACACTAATCAGATAACACGAAACTGATAAATGCCAACTTTCATTGCACGAGTACCATTCTACCAGACATCCACAAAAGAGATAGAAGCTGAATAGGCACCAATTATATTGAGACCCTATATGTCTATAGAATTTGACAACATAACGGTTTAAGCACAAGTTATCTATCTTGATTACATAGGGCAAGTAAAACGGTTAGAGTTACCTACGAATCATGCATACACATACATGAACCTATGCTAGCATGGCAAGTTCTAAACCTCTATATTCATTGTCGCTTCAATAGAGATTAACACGCTATCTTATATGTTAGCTACGCACATAAGACGAATAAGCACAACCAATACTAGGATATCATAAAATCACCACACACCAAGATATCGAAATAATTAACTATTGAAATCCATAAGTAAATCCGCTAGAATCCCATGACAACGATTAGCCCATAATCGAACTCATCGTCACCATGGGTTCCAATGAAAGCATGGTATAAACAAGGTCTTAATAAACTAAATAATAATCAAAGTACGAATAAACGAGATCTAGGTTCAACAAGAACGAAAACGAGCATCCAAAGTTACAACTAATTCAAAGAATCACAAGTTGAAAACAAGATCTTCTTTTTTAGAGTTGTTCTGTGCTTCTAGGCCTTCTCCTTGGTATCCCAATCTTCCCGGATGATGAAAACCCTTTTTTTTAAGTATATATACGCCCCTAGTGGACCTGGACCCTTAAAATCGTCAAATTCTACTCAAAAAAGGCTTTTTCAGCGAAATCAGCGACCAGCCGCGCCCTGAGCGGCCGCTCAGCTCTCCTGAGCGGGCGCTCAGCTCTGCTGAGCGGACGCTCAGCTACTGACTGGGAAAAATATTCTGATGAATCTTGTTTTGACCATAACTTGAGTTCTACTCGTCAGAATTAGGCGATTCAACTGCCCACGCGAAGCTATTGAGATTCTCTACAACTTGACAATGGCCTTGGCTTCCAATTCTGATCACTTTTCATCATATTTCCTTTAAAAGCTCTTTTCTTCATTTAACTAATACCTGAAATGCAATAACACAAAAACACATCAAAATACCAACAACTTGAGTCCAAAACACCAATTTAAGCTTGTAATAAAGCATTCCAAGTGGATATAAAATCCACTTATCACACCCCCAAACTTGAATCGATGTTTGTCCTCAAGCATAAACAGACTCAAAACTACAAAATAAACCTAATGCATGAATGTAACTACGTGAATGCAACTAAATGACAATGCAATCGATCCCCTCAGAATAACCATAACCAAATGAATAAGCCAATGCCTCTAAAAATGCAATGACTTTAAACAGAGTTTAAATAAATCCCACAAACCAACTCACAAACCAGAAACGTGTGTGTGTGGATGCTTAACAGATATACTCTCGATACTAGATCAATAACCATAACTTATCTATCATCGAAACAATCAAAAGTTTATAAACAGAATAGACAATAAACGCATTATGACTCACAACACCTCCTTTCTACTAGAGTTATACAAGGATTCACACTATTATTGAACACATAACAAAGATGCTTATTTGATCGTGTAATGAATGAGGTCCAAAAAGACTTATACAATAATACCCATGTAGTGAGCGTTAGGTTAGCGGATCCCAGACAATAAAAGCCTTAGGTCACTAGGTACAAAGTCCCCTAGAACTTAATAACTCGAGTATTAAAGAGCTCACTCTTGATCAATTATGCATAAACACATACTTTTTTCTTTCTTTTTTTTTCTCTTTTTTCTTTTTTTTTTCCTTTTTTTTCAACAATTTCTGAATGAGTGTGTTTCGCTCCATCTCATTCAACCCTAGACTACTCATAAAAATATGAGCCGGCTACTAGCCATTTGACACCTAGCCTTACAACAACTAGCAATGAAATCCAAGTTTTTCTCCAGATAAAAAGAATCAGTGTTTTTACGTCACTACGAGAATATCACAAATTCTAAATATAACCAAGTGATTAAATCTCAACAACAAACAAGTATGATCATGATCTAGATCAAAAGCAACCCTATAAGACTTTGTGAAAATATTTATTTCTGGCATGCAAATCAATTCATTAAGACTTAAACATCCCTCTATTCCTCATCACCACACTCAAATCAACATCAACTTATCCAATATCATAGTTCATCTTAAGGGATCATGCTAAATATGCATGCAAATGCAACTATATGAAATTGCATAAAAACAAACAAATATGTCCTAAATGAACAATCATACAAAAATATGAATGAACTACAACTAAACATGCAACATGAATCTATATGAATCTATATGGACACACACTACTAATTCTTACATTATCACCCCCAAACTTAAAATTTTCAATGTCCTCATTGCAGATAATAATAAGGATTTCAGGCATACCTAGTCGTCGGAAAGATCACCCTCTTCGGGTGGAGGATCAGGTGGCCAATCAACCTCGCCACTAGTGTCTTGAAAAATAGTACCGAAAGCGTGTGTCAAATCTTCAGCAAAATGATGGTGAATGTCGTGCATGGCCTCCATACGCCTAATTACTCGCCTGTACTGCTCGTCACCAACACCAGTCCTATCAACTACCTGCTGCACATGAGAAGAACCCTCTATAGTCACTGGAGGATCCGTTCGGCTACCCTCTACATCATCAAAGATATATCCCAACCCCTTGTCAGGGGGTGCACCTAAGAATGAATAACTCAAGTGATTTGGTAGTGGGTTGAGCTCAAGTGTAGGAGCATCTTCAATAGACGACTCGAGACGATCTTGAGAAATTTTCAGCTCTGCTAACCTAAGAGAATCGAATGGCACATCCAACTTCCTCTTCCACAGAGGTGCATTCAAAACTTGAATTTGCTCTACTTTAAAGCACTCCTCTTTAGCCGTGGGTAATTTTATTTCCTTGAACACATTGAAAGTGACCTTCTGATCATGAACCTTCATCGTAAGCTCTCCTTTTTGCACATCGATCATAGTTCAGCCTGTAGCCAAGAATGGTCTTCCCAAGATAATGGGAATCTTCTTATCTTCCTCGAAATCAAGAATTACAAAGTCAGCAGGGAAGAAGAGTTTATCCAGCTTGACCAAGACATCCTCCACTATACCTCGTGGATAAGCGATGGAACGGTTAGCTAGTTGCAATGACATGTATGTTAGTTTCGGCTCAGGCAGACCATGTTCTTGAAGATAGATAAGGGCATCAGATTGATGCTAGCTCCTAAATCACATAAACACTTGTCGAACGACAAGTTTCCGATGGTGCAAGGAATAGTGAAGCTTCCAGGATCTTTAAGCTTCGGAGGCAACTTCTGTTGCAGCACAACACTGCATTCCTCCGTTAGAGCAACGGTCTCTAAGTCATCGAGCTTCACTTTCCGAGAGAGAATACCTTTCATAAACCTCGCATAGCTAGGCATCTGTTCAAGAGCTTCAGCGAAAGGTATGTTGATATGAAGTTTCTTGAACACCTCCAGAAACTTCTCAAACTGCTTATCCAGCTTTTTCTTCTGCAGCCTTTTAGGAAAAGGAGGTGGAGGATAAATCTGTTTCCCCCCTGTATTACCCTCAGGAGGAGTGTGTTCCACAGTAGTCTTCCTTGGTTCCACCTCTACTTCCTTCTGTACATCTTCTTCAGCCACAACTGTATTTTCTGAATCTTGAGATTTTTCTGGCTCTTCGTCTTGCTGAACTTGGGGGCTTGCGACCTTTCCAGACCTTAAGGTGATGGCGTTCACATGTTCTTCAACTTCCCTCTTTCCTGGATTGGCTTCTGTATCACTAGGAAGCGTTCCTGGTGGTCGATTCAATAAGGCATTAGCAATTTGCCCTATTTGGTTCTCCAGAGTCTTGATAGAAACAGCTTGGCTTTGGCATATAAGAGCCTGGTTTTTGCACATAAGCCTCAACTCCTCTAATTCAGATTTTTCATTCGAAGATAGACCTGCATCATGAGTTTGTTGTTGAAGTTGGAGTTGTTGCTGAAAACCAAGAGAGTTGAACAGCTTATTTCCAAACGGCTGGAACGGCTGTTGCATCACATTCTGATTGTTGCTCCAGCTGAAGTTAGGATGATTCCAGTTGTCAGGATGATAAGTGTCTGGAACTGGTTGTTGCGATCTCTGAAAGTTGCTCACAAACTGAGCTGAGTCGCTTGATATAGCGCATTGCTCTGTCGCATGCGGACCTGCACACAGCTCACAAACACTAATTATCTGCTTAACACCATAATTAGCCAAAGAATCGATCTTCATAGACAACGCCTTTAGTTGAGCAGTGATAGCCGTAGCTGTATCCACTTCAAGAACTCCTGCTACCTTGCCCTGTGGATATCTCTGGGTTGGATACTGATATTCAGTAGCAGCCATCAGTTCAATTAGATCATAAGCTTCCTTATAGCTCTTTGCCCATAATGCTCCGCCTGATGCTGCATCGAGCATGGGTCTGGACTGTGCTCCCAACCCATTGTAAAAACAAGTGATGATCATCCAATCAGGAATTCCATGATGAGGACACTTCCTAAGCATCTCCTTGTAGCGCTCCCAAGCTTCACATAGCGATTCTCCCGTTTGCTGCACAAATTGAGTAATAGCGTTCCTCATTGCAGCTGTCTTCGCCATAGGGAAGAATTTAGTAAGAAACTTCTGAGCAAGATCTTCCCAAGTAGTAATCGAACCAGCTGGTAGAGAGTGTAACCAGCTCTTAGCCTTGTCCTTCAGAGAGAATGGGAATAGTCTCAGCTTCACAGCATTTTCAGAAACACCGTTGAACTTGAAGGTGTCGCAGATCTCAATGAAATCCCTAATGTGCGTATTGGGATCTTCCATTGGAGAACCCCCAAACTGGACTGAAGTCTGTACCCATTGAATTATGCCAGGCTTGATCTCAAAGGTATTAGCTGTGATAGCTGGCTGGACAATACTAGATTGAATGTCATTGATCTTGGGTTGAGAAAAATCCATCAAGGCTTTCGTTCGTGCTCCTGGATCTCCCATTGTAATGAGTACCTGAAACACAAACAAATAAACTGTGAAAGTAAAAGAATCTGAGTCAGTGAACTTTAACGACCACTAATGACAAACACATAAACTAAAAATTAACACCGAGTCCCCGGCAGCGGCGCCAAAAACTTGTTAGGGCGAAAACACGCGCTAATATTCACGCAAGTATACGCGTTCGCAAGTAGTATAAGATATAAATCAGATTCGTTCCCACAGAGACTGGTTTAGGTTAAGTTCAATTTATGCACCTATGCAACAATGTATGGTTATCGCTCAATGCTAAGACAAATAATAAATTGGATTTTTATTAAACTAAGAGATTATACTAAATAACATTAACTAAGAGAATTGAAGTTGAATTACTATATATGACAAACATGGGATCCTAACTTCATTAAATACTTCATTCAATAGCCTTATTGTTCTTAACCTTAGCATGTGATGGTGATGACACTAATCAGATAACACGAAACTGATAAATGCCAACTTTCATTGCACGAGTACCATTCTACCAGACATCCACAAAAGAGATAGAAGCTGAATAGGCACCAATTATATTGAGACCCTATATGTTTATAGAATTTGACAACATAACGGTTTAAGCACAAGTTATCTATCTTGATTACATAGGGCAAGTAAAACGGTTAGAGTTACCTACGAATCATGCATACACATACATGAACCTATGCTAGCATGGCAAGTTCTAAACCTCTATATTCATTGTCGCTTCAATAGAGATTAACACGCTATCTTATATGTTAGCTACGCACATAAGACGAATAAGCACAACCAATACTAGGATATCATACAACCACCACACACCAAGATATCGAAATAATTAACTATTGAAATCCATAAGTAAATCCGCTAGAATCCCATGACAACGATTAGCCCATAATCGAACTCATCGTCACCATGGGTTCCAATGAAAGCATTGTATAAACAAGGTCTTAATAAACTAAATAATAATCAAAGTACGAATAAACGAGATATAGGTTCAACAAGAATGAAAACGAGCATCCAAAGTTACAACTAATTCAAAGAATCACAAGTTGAAAACAAGATCTTCTTTTTTAGAGTTGTTCTGTGCTTCTAGGCCTTCTCCTTGGTATCCCAATCTTCCCGGATGATGAAAACCCTTTTTTTTAAGTATATATACGCCCCTAGTGGACCTGGACCCTTAAAATCGTCAAATTTTACTCAAAAAAAGCTTTTTCAGGGAAATCAGCGACCAGCCGCGCCCTGAGCGGCCGCTCAGCTCTCCTGAGCGGGCGCTCAGCTCTCCTGAGCGGGCGCTCAGCTCTCTGAGCGGGCGCTCAGCTCTGCTGAGCGGGCGCTCAGCTACTGTCTGGGAAAAATATTCTGATGAATCTTGTTTTGACCATAACTTGAGTTCTACTCGTCAGAATTAGGCGATTCAACTGCCCACGCAAAGCTATTGAGATTCTCTACAACTTGACAATGGCATTGGCTTCCAATTCTGATCACTTTTCATCATATTTCCTTTAAAAGCTCTTTTCTTCATTTAATTGATACCTGAAATGCAATAACACAAAAACACATCAAAATACCAACAACTTGAGTCCAAAACACCAATTTAAGCTTGTAATAAAGCATTCCAAGTGGATATAAAATCCACTTATCATCTACCGACCGATGGGCCAGCCGAAAGACAGGGACATGTTAGCTATGAGTCCAATATGGCACAACGAATAAAAGCCCATTAAGCTTCTTGATCCTTGGGCCGCAGGCCCACCCTGCTACTAAGGCCGAAGCCCAATGCTTCACTCCACCGTTTAAGATCGACAAGATAGCATAATGTTTCCCCCTTTCTCGCCTCAACAGTCGTCCGCACCACACGCATAACAGACGAATCATTTATGTTAGGATCAGGTATAAATACCCCATGGAAAATAAGGAACATACAACTTTTTTACACCTACTCTATCTACTCTCACTATGTTCTTGTATTTACAAACCCACCTTACATCCATATTACTGATTCTCACACTGAAGTTGAATCGGGGGGACAATCCCTCGCATTTGCTTTCTTTTCAGGTCATGACCGAAATCTGTTCTTATTAAACCGAAAACTGTTCTTATCTACCGAAGGAATTAGGACGTAACAATTTATTTCAGCTTTCTAATTTTTTTTCTTTCTGAAAAATGTTTTTTAAACACGATGTTAAAATAATTACAAATATTTCTCATCATGTTTATATTAACAACCCATGTTTAACAAGTCAATATTACTTGATTACCTCACATATAACAAATGCTGCATTTGTAAGCAAATTATACACGCACAAAATACAGACCCACAAAAAAAAACAAAGTACTGGTCGTCATAAAATTAGAAGTACAACTCTTTACACCATCCCAACAGCTCAGCGAGGGACCACCAACTCAACGTTTTCAATTGGAATTTACACATAGTCACGTACGACTTTTAAATATTCAAGAAAAAACTACTCGTACTACTGTAATTTTCAAACAATATTTACAGTTAGTCCCAATATATCAAATATTTGATCAACAAATTACGAACACAGGATTTACTATAATAAATTAATCCATCCACATCAACAAATACTACACCAACTAATTCCAAATTTATAACTCGGTCAAAACTCAGTCGAGTTAGGACCATTAACCTTCCTACCAACTCGGTACCGATTCCGACTCACTCCACCTTCAAGCACCCCTTCCCAATCCACCTCCTCGTCCTCGTCTCGTTCCCTCAACATCATCAACATCCGCTTCGCCTTCTCTCGTCCTCGCTCGCTCCCCTTTTCCTCCACGATGCGTAAAACATCTACCGCTCTCGCCTCCCGGGCCAAACCTTTAAACCTCAAACTCCCACTACTCAACGAGTACAACACTGCAACACAATTCTCCCGAGTCGACTCGGATTCGGACTCGTTTCGTAAAATTTCCACTAAACATTCCACCGCATTCGAGTCAAGCATAGTTGACTTTCCTTCCGCACACGAAGCCAAATTACATAAAATAAGTAACACCCTTCCTAGCAACTCACCACGTTTTAACAATGTCAACAGAGTTGACACAGCACCGAGTTTCACGAGTTTAACTCGGTTAGTCTGATTCAAAGATAAATGATACAACGCCAATGCCGAGTCTTGCCGAGTTCGCCCACTGTCCGATCTCAACGCGTGAAGTAATGGGTGCAGAGCACCGAGAACACCGATAGCAGTTCTGTTTTGGTCTTCCAGGGCTAAACTAAACAACGCGCCAGCTGCGTGTTCTTGTGAGTCAGGCAAACCGCCACTTAAAATGTCAATAAGAGGCGGAACAATCCCTGATCTAACGATCTTTACTTTGTTAGGTTTATGCAACGAGAGATTAACAATTATAGCAGCTGCATTTGTTTGAACATCAGCATATTTGGATAACAATGCGGATTTCAGAGATGTTAGTATGTTTGAAGTACACAGTAAAACCCTAGCTTCTTCGCTGATTCGAGTTTTCTTCCTCAAACTAATCAATTCTTGCTCTTGATCATACACATCAGCACTATTGAGCTTATTGATCACATCAGTTTCCGAATAATTAGGATTATTTGCTTCAATTTCAGACGATTCAGACTCGGGATTTGAGTAACAGGACGGGCGTGTAGCAAAAGGAAGTATAGGCGTGGAAGGAACATTCACATCCGCATTCGCAATCACAGATTCTTCGGAACTGGTGGAAGAAGAGTAGAAGCGGTCAGCACGGGGATACAACTCCGTGGCAGCGTGGGAGAAGAACACGTTTGGTTTATCTCCCACGCCTCTCAACAAATCCCTCTCCGAATCCCTAATATTCGGAACAAACTTATAATTAAACCTTGACTTTACAGTTGATTGAATTGCAAAGTAATCAGGAGTATGAGGAGGCGGAGAATTGGAAGTGTTGCACCAGGTGAGAATGGTGGACTTGAGAGCTAAATTAGGAATCACAACATCGAAATCAGGAAATGTTCCGTCAGGTAAAGACGGAACAAAGGAGAGATCACGACAGACTTGGACAGAGGTTCTTTCGAAAGTCTGTCCGGAGGAAACAACAACGGGGTCAAACATTAGAGAACCCGAAATGGGACAGAGGAACTCAGAAGGGGGCTGACAACTGGAAGAGGAGGAGGAGGAGGAGGAGGAGGATTTGGTGTGGAAAGAGATTTTCCATCTGTGTTTGCCATTACCACCCATTTGTGAAACACAATTGATTCACAATTTTGCGGATTTTGGTTTAAGGAAATGATAGAGGTGGACTGAGTCCAAGATTTGACTGTGATGGATGATGTGTGGTATCTTTTGTTAAACTGGGAGATAATAATGCTTCGGCTCTTCATTTATTTTTTTGTCAAACTCCTGCCTTCTAGATTCAATATATCAACTTGGAATTTTTACTAGTTTTGTTAACTTTAGGTAGTATGTTGTTATGGGCAATAAATATGTGTAGTTTGTTGATACTTTTTTTTTAAGAAATCACAAATTGCATTAATCACATAAAACGTCATACATCAACGATTCCAAACACATATCGGAGAAGACACAAAATCACAATAGTCGTTTAGCTCACAAGGTAGCTCAGAAAGGAAACGAGCTCGATGAACTGCCCTCTGCCCTCGTCTCGTCAAGTACGTGACCAACTTCAAACGGGTACTTGATAGGATATATATTTATGTATATTTTAGATAATTTTTGTTCTTATATTAATTATATTTTATATTTAATTGGATATTTATTAATTAGATTTTTTAATTTTATTGTAGAAAATAAGGATTTCTAAATAGGAAAGTTTTGGAGTTATATTAGAAGAAAATTCGGATTTATTGAGCGACACACGCAAGACTTATTGTTTGGGTCGAATCTTGAGTTTTATCACGCGTTGATGACGAGATTCTCTTTTATTAGAAAATGGTCCGGACTTCAAAATTGAGTAGGATCAGCAAGTAACAGCAAGGAAAAGTCAAATAGAAATTTTGACCTTGGAAACCTTTTTGGTTTGGGAAATTTTTGTTTAATTCCTAGAAATTTTGATTAATTGTATAAGTGTGTAATTCGTTTTAATCTTTATATCGGGTCATGGGGTTATGCGAATAGCAAAAGTTGTTTCCATGTGATTATGGTTGGTTCTCTTTAGGTATCTTTCAGGACATATCAGACGAATTTTAGAATTATATCATGAGTTTAGGGTGGATCTACATGTTTTTCAACATGTTTATTTAATTTTCTACAAATAACTTTTCCTTACTTAGTAGTTAATTTAGTTGTTAGATAAACAAAACCAAATCCATATTTGATATTATTAGCGAAATAAAAGATAAGTGTGTCATTGATCCTCAGCATAAAACGATACCTTGTTTACTCTATATTACAAACAATAAAAAAGGGTTTAAGTTGAGTTACATCAGTACTTTACATTCATGGCGATAGCATGCACTACCAATAGTGAATCAAACTCAGTACATAACTGTATGTCCGTCTTTGTCATGATCCAAGATAAAGCTTCATGGATTCTCACTGATTCAGCTTCAGGGACTGAACTGTCCTGCCAAACTTCATAACTTTCCCACCCTGGAAGCATCCTGTATGATTTTGGAGTACCGTACCGATGGTAAAAGACTAAGAGTCTGGAATAATCGACGCGTCCTTATTTAATTTCAAACATCTAGTCTCAGGAGCTACCCATTTTACACTGCCATTTGACGGTTGGGTACACACGAATTCTTCCCCTGACACATTCAATCGTTTGCATCCTTCAAGTCAGATAATTGTCTCATCCTTCATTTCATGACAAACTGAGCCGTGACTACTCTATTTTCCCAGAACTTTTATATTTCTAAAAAACCAGATGCCTCATAAAATCATTGCAATTATCTTCAATTTGTCATAAATTTCAGAGTTAAGTTTTTCAAAAAGCCAGCTAAAAGCATCATCCACTAACTCCATGTCATACTGGATTCCTATCAGCAGAGAGTTTCAAAATCACGGTTAAAGAAACATGTAGCAGATTTTCAACGTCTGTATCATGCATAGGACAAATAACATTAATATCATTACTTCTTCTATGAAGAAGAGCTCTAACTGGAACAGTGTTATGACAAACCCTCCAGAGGAAATTTTTTACTTTCGGTGAAGTTTTTAAATTCCAAAGATGTTTACATCTACTAATTGAGCAGCGTTGAGTTGTGCTATATTGTTTTCTTTCCATTAGAGGTATAAACGAGCCAAACTGTTCGTGAGCTACTCGAGCTCGACTCGTAAAAAAATCGAATTCGGCTCGAAAATAATCAAGTCGAGCTCGAGCTCGAGCTTTTCTAATTTTTAACCGAGCTGAGCTCGAGCTCCAAATTATTCGGTTCGTAAGGTTCGCGAGCCTTATCGAGCCTCTATTATTTTTAATTTTTTTATTATAAATATATTTTTATGTAAATATTTAATATATTTAATATATTATTTATTTTTATCGAGTCGAACTCGAGCCGAACTCGAGTCGACCCGATCATATTTTGAATTTTTGTTAATATTTAGTGAATTAATTCGAGTTTTTGAGCCGAACTCGAGCCTAACGAACCTTTTACGAGCCGAGCTTCGAACTTCAAATTAAAGGCTCGGTCAAGCTCAAGCTCGAGCTCGAGCCCGAACTATTTTAATCAAGCTCGAGCCGAGCCTGGCAGTATTCGGCTCGACTCGATTACACCCCTACTTTCCATACATAATATCCCGACTTTACTGAATATTGTTCATCCATTGTATGTACTCAGGCCAATCTATCCTCCACTTCATGTTGAGGAATTTTTGAATTCAGAATCGCTCTGACATCAGCATCATCAAAACCGTCAGCAATCTTCTCTTCGTGGGCCGGAAATAAAGAAGGTCTCTCCTTTCCCACTCAAACAGGTTAGTTTTGAAGAATTCACGAACCTTAGTATCCCTGCTCCTTTCATACTCCTTATCCTCAAGCACAAAAGTGTTTTTCTGTCCCAACCAATGATCATCTCTCATATTTATAGTTTGTTCATTGCTTAGTACCCATCTGAACCTTTTTTAATTTTTTCATTCGCAGCTCAAATCCCTAACCATATAAAACAAGCTCCACAAGTTCTAGCAGCTTTCAAAATATGATTATTCGGATAATACTTGGCCTTGAAGATCCGTGTCACTAAAATGTAAGGTTTATTAATGAAATTCCACATATGTTTCCCCCGCATAGCTAGATTATAGCCGGTTAGGTTACGGAAGCCCAACTCTCCTTTATTATTGGCCATACTCATTTGATCCCAAGAAAGTCAGTGAATGCCTTTGGAATTAGTTTCATTTGTACGGCACCAAAACTTATTAAGAATTCATTCAATCTCCCAAAAAAGAGAATTAGAAAGTAAGAAACAAGACATTGTATACGATGGAATTTTTTAGGCTACACTTTTTGTTGGTAAGACTACATAGCTGTATGAACAGTTACGTGATAACTCAACACAATAACAACACTAGAACATGACATGTATAATACCACGTCTACACAAGAAATCAGGTTAATGAAGACAAGGCAAATACAAAGAATCAGAAGATTAGAAGAAAGCCTGAAGTCTGTCTACAGGTCACTGAAAGAAGTTCATTAATATGATCATGCCTCAGTGAAGAACAAATGTTAAAGACTTTCAGGGTTTCTGAAATGTTGAAGATTCAGTATACAAGTGCTACCGGAAGATTTCAGTATATTGGCATTGATTGAAGATAGACAGTGTTCGAAGCATAGGAATCTGAAGAATTGAAGACAGGGTATAGACAGAGGTTAATGAAGACGTTGTCTAAGGTACCAGAAAGGATTCCAGTGAAAGTACAATTGTTTATTGACAGTCAGTGTGTGAAGCAATAAAGTTGAGGCAAGCTTAACAATGTAATCAAGGCTATAATACGAAGACCTGAATCAGGGTTAGTCGTCTGTGAACCAGACCAGTTGCACCAGGCGTCAACAGCTCGTGAAAAGAATCTGAGTATTATTTATAGAAGAATTGTTAAGTTGAGGAACGTACTTGGATTGAACGTTTATCTGTTAAAGTACGAGAAGAGGTGCGCGGGGTATACAGCTCAGCAGCTCAGGGTACTGGCGAAGCTTAAAGTTTTATTGGTAAATTAAGTAAATTTATTTAAAGGACTTTAATATAATTTATTTAATAAACTTAAATTGATTTATCTTATAAACTTTAAATAAGTTTATTTTATAAATCTAAATTAGTTTATTAATATAAGTTATATTTAAGTTTATTTTATAAATTAATTTAATTACAATATAAACTTAAAAAGAAAATAGAAAAAGAAAGAAAATAAAACAAAAAGAAAAAGAAAAGAAAAGAAAAAGAAAAAGAAAACAAGAAAAAGAAAATCGATAAAAGGATAAACAAACAAACGTTTGTTTAATTTTGGTTTATAAAACAAGTACATTTACATGTACTTGTTATAGTGAATGAAGTGTGTCGCCACAGGAAACACAGGAGATTCCCCCTCCCCCCTTTGTCGCCACACAGCCTGTCGCCACAGGGGAGTTAGATTAATAAAAATCAATTGCTGATGTACTAGTAGTATCCTTGTCGCCACAGAGACTCCTGTCGCCACAGAAAGCTTGGTCGCCAGAGAATCTTCAGCCACACATTTTATTGATAAAGTCTACACTTTGCAGCAGAAGAAAAAAAGCCATTCATTTTATTTTCCGTTCATCTTCTCTCCCAAGAGAGTAATGAAAATGGCAGCGGAGATTTACAGAGGAGTTCAAGCTACTTGAATATTCGTTTAACTTCTCACCGGAGTAACGTTATAATGCCCGATTTAACTCTTGTATATTCTTAGGGGCATTATAATCGTTACCCGGTAATTAAATCCTAGTACAAACAAAAGCTATATTATTGTATAAGATTTGATTTGTAAATCTTTGTAGTAGCTAGGAACTTTATTGTTCTTAGATTGTAGCCGGTTAATTTATTTACCGGAGTGTAGCAACACCCTCGAGGATTTATATACGAATATATATTTCCCTGAATATCTTGTGTTCCTTGTTTTTATTGTTCCAAACACTATTCCTTTCAAGAACACGAAACCACTAACCGAGCACTAAATATTTTATCCGCTAAAGATTCGAAACAATTTTTTAATTTAGTGATTATCGTATTCAACCCCCCCTCCTTCTATGATAATTCGGGACCTAACACTTTTAATTAGAACAACTTTCCCAACTCGAGATAGAAATTTAACATTTTAAGACTGAATCCTTCTCCATACTTTATCCTTTGAAAAAATTAAATAGCTTTCTTCGACCTGCCTATTAATGATGGAAATCTCAGGTACTTGCTCTTTGTGAGAATCCCACACACCTAGAATTGTTGAGATCTTTTCTTGATTATCTCTACGAACATTAGAGCTGTAAAAACTACCCAATTTTTGGAAATTCACAGCTTGACCAGATAACAACCCAGAAGAATTAAGGAGCTCCTTTACCTTGATTGATTTATTGTTATTAGCACGAAAAAATAGAAAACTCTCATCGGAAAAGAGCAGGTGTGTGTCTGTTGGAGCATTAGGAGTAACTTTACACCCGTAAATCAAATTATTCGACTCAGATTTCCTAATGGACCGTGATAGGCCCTCTACATATATTAGGAAAAGGTAGGGGGACAAAGGATCTCCTTGTCGTAAACCACATTTAGGAAAAATATGACCAATCTAAGAATCGTTAAAATAAACATTGTGCTCAATAGTGCTAACACACAACATTTCCCAATTTGTCCACGTAGAGTAGAAGCCTAATTACTGCATTCTTGCCTTTAGATACGACCAATCAACGCGGTCGTATGCTTTGTTAATATACAGCTTCAATGTAACTTCACCTTCAGTTACTGTATGCTTGCATTTCCTGTGATGAATTATTTTGAATTCCACTAACACATTATCAGAGGTAGACCTACCAGGATCAAACGTAGACTTATGCACTGAAACAGGACCATGGAGTAGCAATTTTAATATGTTTGATAATACTTTAGCAAGGATCTTATAAAGTACGTTATATAAGGCAATTATGAGCAAGTCTTTTATACAATATGCATTATCCTTCTTTCGTATGAGTACGATATTAGTATCATTAAACTCATCTGAAAATGTACAACTCCTTATCCAATATGTGCAACTTAAGTAAAACTCCCTACCTAAGATTGACCAAAATGCTGGAGAAAGGCCGGATTTAAGCCATCCGGCCTAGAAGCTTTATCAGGATGCATCTCTTTTACTTCCACCGTGAATTCTTTAAAGAAAGATCAGCTACCAGGTCCCTATTCTGTTCACACTTCTCTGTGATTGTCCCTCAAAAATCTTGTTAAAATAATCCAGAACAACTTATGCATTTCTCCCTTCTCAATTTCAAGCACACTTTTATATGTTCTCAACTGGGAAATAAAATTAGTTTTTTTCGTTGCTGATGTTTGAGCATGAAAAAACTTTGAATTTTTGTCCCCCTACACCAGCCAGAAAATGTTCCCTCTTTGTTTCCAATATAATTTCTCATGAAGGAATAACTCCTCTAATTTATTCTTCTCCACAAAGTAATATTAGATGCCCTCATCATCGACTCTATCAAGCATTTTATTCAGAACTTACTTCTGCTTACACTTTATATCTCTAAATTTATGAAAAAAACCGCTTAGTCATGAAAGACGACACAGAAATCGACTTAGGTAAAAGGTGAATACTCGGCAAATTTTCTCAATATTTTTTCACTTTAGTATGATAGTTTGGTTATTTTAGCCATGTATTCTCAAATTTGAATTTAAATTGCTTCCTAACAACAGAGACATTGCACAAATCTAGACTAGTAGATTCATGATCAGAAAAACATTTCATAATTTAGGAGGAGTATGTCACCATCTTAGGGAGCAATGCCAAGGTGTTTACTCTTCAGGAAGTTTATGATGCCATCACAAAGGTCTACAAATCCTAACTCAAAGCCTTTCACTGTATTGGTAAAGCACTAGAGAAGACTCTGGATAATCATCAAGGAAGCCTAAAAGAGATGGTGAGGTCAAGAATTGATGAGCTCCTTCTAGGCCAGATAGAGATAAAAAACAAGTTCATTAAATTTTCTAAGAAGCTGGCCACCTTCAATCTCACAGGAATAGAAACCAGCATCAAGTAGTTGAGGGAGTCTTTTCTAGCACTACACATAGTTCAATATAGTCAAATCTCGCAGAATAATGATAATAAAGTCAAGTTACAAGCTAGATCAACTTCACAAGGCTAGATATGAGCCATCTTCTTTGATAATGGGGAAAATAAAAAGGACGGTGCATGAAATTTTTGGCAGTGGAGTCTCTACCAGTTCAACTTCTACTTCTTCAACTCAACAAATTCATAATCTTCAAAACCAAGTGGCAGAAATTCAAGCTTCTAACTCAACACTGGTTTCTCAAGTTGGTCAGTAAACAACTTAAGTACAAAGCCAACAAAATGACATCAAGTCATTAATAGACTCCCAAAACTATTTTTAGATACACACAAGTGTGTCATTGGGAGCTATCTTGGATGCACTAAAAGTCCCTCTTCAAGAAACTCTAAAGATTGTTAGGGCACAAAACCCCATAGAACCCTAATCTTCTTCTTTGTTTGGAAATATATGTTATGCAAGACATGCCTGTACTAAAACAAGACTAAGTCAAATTGACAGCCCTAAGAATTAGTTGTATGATAATCTAAATTTGTATTTTGTTTTGTATTACTTGAGTCTGTAAAAATGTCAAAGATTAGACTGGGGTATTTTTCTGTAAACAGTCTCAAGCCTAAGAATAAACCCTGGAAGAAGATCATGCCTCAGAGAAGTTGTGAAGAAGCTTGGAGTTGAATAAACCTGTTTTGGGAAAAACATTATAAGTCAAGATATCTACAAGTCACAGATCAAGTCATATAGAGAAGTCATTCGAGAACTCCAGAATGACTTATCGAGAAGTCGAAATTGGCCTATCGAGAAGTCCCAGAGATATCGACAAGTCAAATGAAGATATGAAGATTGAAGATATCGACAAGTCACTTTGCATATAGAGAACTCACAGATATCGACAAGTTCAAATGAATACATGAAGATTGGAGATATCGACAAGTCAAATATGTCACTAGAGATCTCAGAGATATCGATAAGTCAATATGCCTATAGAGATCTCATAGATATCGACAAGTCATTTCTACATGCAGAGTTTTGGAGACCTCGACAAGTCAAAGTTACCTCGAGAACATAGAGACTTCGACAAGTCAAAGCTACCTCGAGAACTCGGAGACCTCGGCAAGTCAAAACACTTATAGAGAAATAAGAGATCTCGATAAGACATTATACTTATCAAGATGTTAGTTCTCTATAGATCAAACTGGAGATCTCCATATGAAGCTCAAAGTACAGAATGCAGACCAGTTAAATATTCAAGATTATCAATCAACAAATGATATAATCACTTATTTTGAAAAGTCTACAAAAGCATCTTGAAGAGTTCAAGATCAAAGGCCAAGATTAACTGACAAAGGAAAGTCACATATTCACAGGATTTGCAAAGACACACTAAGCCAGAAATGGAAAGCTTTAGAGATAACTTAAAGTAGGGTTTAGTACATTCTATTGCATGCTATGTAAACCCGTGTTTACTAATCTATAAAGTAAACACTGGTCCTTTGTATTTAATTATATCAAACAAATTTAGAATTTCTTGTAACTCTCTCAAGGAAGAAGCTGAATTCTTTACTTACAAAGAACCCAGTATTTGTAGAAAAATACTGGCTTGATTTTAATACAAAATAAAGTGAGTTTTGAAATATTGTGTGCACTGTTTATTTTCAGCTAACATAATATTGTTGCATTTCTTATATGTTTTGTTCACCAACTAACAAACATTCAAAAAAGCCTTAAAAATATCCAAAACACATTCACCCCTCTGTGTTGTATTTATTACCTAACAAGTGGTATCAGAGCAAAATCTGAAAGCAGACAGATTAAAGATCTTGGAAGAATAATTACACAGAAGATTAGCAGTAGGGGTGTACAGATAAACCGCTCAACCGCTCGCCACCGAACCGCATTTTGCGGATAATCGCGAAATGCGGGTTGGTTGTGGATTTAAATTTTAAAAACCGCTCATTCACGGTTTGGATACGGTTTTAAATGCTTGAAATCACAAAATCGCAACCGCAACTCGCAACATATATTTACAATAAAATATATTTTAAAAATGTAGTCGATATCATATAAATTAATAAGTATACATATTTATTAACTAATCTTAGATTAATGTTAAGACTTCGTTCATAAGATTCATAATTATTATAAGATATATAACCAAACAAATGGAAAATGTAATGAACATGTAATTTTTTTTTATCCTTTTCTTTTTTCTTTTCTCTCGCCTTCATATTTTTGTATGATTTTAATATCCTTGCTCCACACGGAGCATTAGTTTGTATTTTATTTTTGAATGTAAATTTATCACGTAACTTAAACTTGAATTTATTAATATTCTGAATTTATTTATTTTGCAAATTATTAATTATTTTAAAATAAGTGGTTGAACCGCAAACAATCCTAATAACCGCAAATTCGCAACTGCAATTAACGCGGTTAACTGCAACCCCAAATGCGGTTGCAGATGACAATTTTCTAAAATCGCTCTTCGCGGTTTGATTCGACTTTTACCCCAAAACCGATCGGATCCGAACCGCGTACACCCCTAATTAGCAGTATCAAAATTCCTGCCTTTAACAGATCTAACTACACATTATGGAAAAAGAAAATGTTGTTGTTTATAAAGATGGCCAACCCATTATATGTTCAGATTCTCAAGAATGGTCATTCCAGCTCATTATGCTCCTAAAGATCCTTCACAGTATACTGAACCTGAAAAAGAGAAAGTCTCTCTGGATAGTGGCTTGTAACTAATTTTAATAAAGTCACTTGACAGTGTAATTTATAATAACATTATCAATTGTGACATAGGCAAATAGATCTGGGAAAAGAAAGAAATTCTGTGTGAGGGAATAGAGGAAGTTAGGTCAAACCAAAGGAGAATTTTGGTATCTTGGTATGAGGGTTTCATGGCTAAACCTAAAGAAAGTATAATTGATATTTTTGAAAAATTCAATAAGCTGATTAATGACTTGCAGCTCTATGACAAATATTATGAAGATGAGGAGGTTAACTTAAAGTTTTTTCTCACCCTTCCTGACCATTTAGAACAGAAGATCTTAGCTATAAGAGAAGGGAAAGACTTGAGCAGAATGACACTGGAGGTTATATATGGTATCTTAAAAACCTATGAACTGGAAATGATTCAAAGAAAGTCTTTAAGAGCTGGTTAGGGGCACATTGTTGATGAATCAAGTGCTCTAATGGTTAATGACAGTCAGTCATCTGATGATGAACAAGAAATCCAGACTCTAGTTGTCTCAAGCAATGAGCAAAAGAATAAGGAACCACAGAAGCAAGTTATTCTTGAACTTCAAGAGGATGAATTTTATACCTTAGATGAACTGGATGAGTTAGATCAGTCCATGGCATACTTAGCAAAACAATTCTCTAACATTAGAGTAAAGAAGCCAAAGTTCTTCAAAAATAAGGGACAAACATCCAACAAGGACAACGGATGGAAAGGAAAAGCACAGTATAACTCTGGATGTAAAAATGGTTACAAAACAAGATCTGTTGACAGGTCAAAGATCATGTGCTTCAATTGTGATGAATTGGGCCATTTTGCTACAGAATGCAGGAAGCCAAAGAAAGTGAAAAAGGACAAGGCTTATCTTGAATTGGAAGCAAAGTATGAGGCTCTTCTGAGAAAGCAACAAGGTAAAGCTTATATTACAGAAGGAAAGAGTTTGGATGATTCTGAAAATGATGAAGATGGGGAAGTAGGAAATTATGCACTCATGGCCTTAGAGCAAGGAGAGTCATCCTCATCAAAAACAAAGGTTTACCATTATTGATTTAAATGAAAGTCAATATAAGGAAACTGTTGAAAAGATCAGCATCGAAATGTTCCACATCCATACTAGCATGGTAGCAGCTACTAATGAGGTCAGTAGGTTATCAAAAGCTAATGAAAATCTTGAGAGTGAGAAACAAAAGTTTAATCTACTTCTTGTGGAGTTTGAAACAGTTAAGCAAGAAAATGAATATCTGAAGAACAAGCTCAAGTGTGCTACTGAGATAGAAGCTGTGTTGAGGGATAAGCTAGAGAAGAATGAAGTGAAACTAAAATTATTCAGAAATGCATCTCAGTTAGTTGGTCAGTACAATGAGAAAAACAAGTCATGTTCTAACATAGCTATTGGCGTGGATTGTGATACATTGAACAACAACAAGAAAGTTGAAGGTGAAAAGGGAAAAACAACTGCTAGTGAAGATGTCTCAGCTATGCTGAGAAAGGTTGGTTCACCTATGTTCAAAGCATGTGAAGTAAATTTCAGTGAAGAAGAGTTGATCATAAAGTAAGAAATTATTGATGAGGACAATGAAAAGAAATGTACAGAAATAACTCCAACTTTTAAAACTGAGAATAAGCCCATGGTTGATCAAACTCCTAAGAAGCCAATCAAGGAAGTTAAAATTGAAGATATAAGATAGAAGAAGAAAAACAGAAATGGAAAAATTTGGATAAACAAAAGCAACAACTTTGCATTTATTGCTGATGCTCCTAGAAAACAATGTCAGAAATATGGCTCTACAAGTCATCTAACTCACCTTTGTAAAAAGGTTGTTAGTGAGCCAAGGTTGGGAGCATGCGAGTATGGTGAAGCAAAAATTGAAGATCCCTATTCCTTTTGTAATAAGTTTGATTGCATTACTTGCAACATGAAAATAATGACAAGTTGCCATAATCTGAGAATATACCTCAAGGAAATTAACATTGAGTCTTTGGCCAAAAAGGAACATGCAAATCAAACAATGAACACCATTCTTTCTGAATCGACTCATTCTAATTCTACACATTCTGTTAACAAAAAGAAAGTACCCAACACTGCTTGGGTAGCTAAGAATACTTAATCCTCATTGTGTGCAGGGCAAAGTGAAGAAAGTCATATGGATCATAGACAGTGAATGCTCAAGGCATATGACAGGTGATATGGCCCTGCTATCACAGTTTGAGGAGATGGCTGGACCATTAGTGACTTTTGGAGACAACAATAAAGGTTTTACAATGGGATATGGCAAATTGATTTCTGGAAATGTTGTCATTGAAGATGTAGCATTGGTTGCTGGTTTGGAAATAAATCTCCTAAGTGTCAGTCAATTCACTGATAGAGGATTTAATGTCAAATTTGACAAAGGAGAATGCTTAATCATCAGCAAAAAGACTAATGAAGTTGCTCTAAAAGGAGTAAGAAAGGGAAGCTTATTTATTACAGACTTGAACTCAACAAATGAGGATGGAATTTGTTGCTTCTACACTAAGGCATCAGAAGAACAAAGCAAGTTGTGGCATAAAAAGCTCTCTCACTTGAATTAAAAAGCAATCAACACTCTAGTCAAAAAGGAGTTAGTGAGAGACATGCCAAATCTGGAGTTTGCTCAAAATGAAGTCCATGAAGCTTGTCAAAAAGAAAAAAAATGAAGAAATCAAGTCATAAGATTAAAACAGTGAATTTTATAAGTGCACCTTTGTAACTTATTCACATGTATTTGGACCAGTTAATGTCTTATCAATTTCAAGAAAGAAATATGCACTTGTGATGGTGGATGACTACTCAAGATACACATGGGTGGAATTTATGCACTCTAAAGATGAAACTCCACACATCATAATTGAACACATCAAGAAGATGGAGAGACAGGCTGAAAATCAGAACTCTGTGAAAAGATTGAGAAGTGACAATGGCACAGAATTTAGAAATGCAACTTTAACTTAATCCTACAAAGAAAAGGGCATCAAGAATTCTCAACTGCTAGAACACCTCAACAAAATGAAGTAGTTGAAAGAAAGAACAGAACATTAGTTGAAGCTGCTAGAACAATGTTGCAAGATGCCAAGTTGCCAACAAGTTTTTGGGAAGAAGCTATTAATGCTACATGCTATACTTAAAATAGATATCTCATTAACAAGAATCTTGATAAATCACCCTACTCAATCTTATCTAAAAGAAATCCTATTGTGAAGCATCTTCATGTGTTTGGAAGCAAGTGTTATATTCTGAAAGACAACTCTGAATATGTGGGAAAATTTGACTTAAAAGTTTTTGAAGCAATTTTTTTGGGATATTTATTGGAGAGAACTGCCTACAAAGTCTATGTGCTTGAACAAAATAAAATTATGGAAAGCACATATGTAACTTTTGATGATGACAAGTGTCCAGGTTTGGAATGCCTTGATGAAATGAAGCCGAGACCCAGAAATGTGAAAATCTCAATATTGATAGTGATTCTGATGATGAAGCTGAAATTAACACAAATCACAGAATGGATAAAGAGACAACTGAACAAGTGAATTATGAGAATGGAAGCTCATCTGAAATACCTGAATTTAATAGGACAAACTTAAGAGGAGAAAGAGGAGAAGGTTCTGCAAGTCATGCTAGTGGTGAAGAAAATTCAGAAAACTCAAGTCAACAAACTCACACCAGGAAGTAGGATATGAGTCACACAAGAGAAGTAATTATTAATAATCCAAATGTTGGAGTGAGGACCAGAAGTGCAACTGCAAATGAATGTCTTCATGCATGTTTTATTTCATAAGTTGAGCCCAAGAAAACTGAAGAAGCCCTACTTATCCTGATTGGAATCTGCTATACAAGAAGAGTTAAATCAGTTTGAAAAAAACAAAGTTTGGAAATTGGTTCCTGCACTAAAGAACAGAAGTGTAATTGGAAAAAAATGGGTGTACATGAACAAAATGAATGAAAATGGAATTGTCGCCAGAAAAAAATTGAGGTTAGTTGCAAAAGGCTACTCACAGGAGTAAGAAATTGACTATGATGAAAATTTTGCTCCAGTTGCAAGACTTGAAATAATAAGGATTTTTCTTGCATTTGTTGCACATTCAAATTTCAAGGTATATCAAATGGATGTGAAGAGTGCATTCCTTAATGATGAGTTGGAAGAGGAAGTTTATGTGTAACAACCACCTGGCTTTGAAGATCCAGAATTTCCAGATTTTGTATACAAATTACTCAAGGCTCTCTATGGTCTAAAACAAGCACCTATAGCTTGGTATGACACCCTATCAAAATTCTTGATCAGTCATGGTTTCACTAGAGGTACAACAGGCAAGACTCTCTTCTACAAGCAGCATGGTGTTGATATGATCTTAGTTCAAATCTATGTGGATGATATCATATTTGGTTCTACTAATGAAAATTTATGTCAAAGATTCTCAAAACTCATGTAGAGTGAATAGGAAATGAGTATTATGGGAGAATTGAGTTACTTTCGTGGACTTCAAGTTAGTCAAAGAAGTGATGGAATTTTCATCAGCCAAACTAAGCATGTCAAGGATTTATTGAAGAAGTTTGGTATGGTTGATTGTTCACCTGCATCTACACCTATGTCTACAAGTACTAAGTTGGATGAAGATAAGAAAGGAAAAAGTGTATACATTTCAGGCTATAGAGGAATTATTAGATCTTTGATGTATATAACTGCTAGTAGACCAGACATTATATTTGCAACATGTCCGTGTGCAGGATTTCAAGCCAATCTAAAGAAATCACATTTGATGGCTGTAAAGAGAAATTTCAGATACCTAAAAGGGACTCCAAACTTGGGATTATGGTATTCTAAGGGAACAGGTTTTGAAGCTGTTGGATACACAGATGCAGATTTTGCTGGATGCAGGGTTGACGGAAAGAGTACTAGTGTTAGGTCCCGAAGTATCGTAGAAGGGGGGTTGAATATGATAATCACTAAATTTAAAAATTCTTTCGAATCTTTTACGGATATAAAATTTAGTTTTCGGTTAGTGGTTCCGTGTTCTTGAGGTGAATAGTGTTTGGAACAGTAAAACGAGGAACACAAGATATTCGGGGATATATATATATATTCATATATAAATCCGCGAGGGGTGTTGCTACACTCCGGTAAATAAATTAACCGACTACAATCTAAGAACAACAAAGTTCCCTAGCTACTACAAATATCAACAAAATAAATCATATACAATGATCTAGCTATTGTTTGTCTAAGGATTTAATTACCGGGTAACGATTATAATGCCCCTATGAATATACAAGAGTTGAACCGGGCATTATAACGTTACTCCGGTGAGAAGTTAAATGTATATTCAAGGTGTTTGAGCTTCTCTGTATTTCTTTGCTTCTTATTTTATCAGCTCTCTTTGTTGGAGAAGAAGATAAACAGAATTACTGATTGCTTGATCTGCTGCTGTGTAGACTTTTTTTTTCTTTTTGTTTAAGTTTAAATTGTAACTAAATTAATTTATAAAATAAACTTAAATATAACTTATATAAATAGACTAATTTAGATTTATAAAATAAATTTATTTAAAATTTATAAAATAAATCATTTTAAGTTTATTAAATAAATTATATTAAAGCCCATTAAATAAATTTATTTAAGTTAACAATTAAACTTTGAACTTGACCAATCTCTCGCGCTGTTTAGCTGTATATCCTGCGCACCTCTTCTCGTACTTTAACAGATAAACGTTCAATCCAAGTACATTCCTCGTACTTTAAGCCTTCTTCTAATCTTCCGATTCTTTGTATTTGCCTTGTCTTCATTTCTTCTGATTTCTTGTGTAGACGTTGTATTATTAACCTGTCTTGTTCTAGTGTTGTTCTCATGTTGAGTTATCATGTAACTGTTCATATAGCTATGCAGTTTCACCAACAATCTCCCCCTATTTGATTAATAAACCTAACAAATAAATTAAATAGAGAGGATAACTCAACCAACAACTAGAAAAAGTATAGTTCCATGACTTGTAAATAATGCTATTGGTTTTCAGGATCAAATACTGTATTTCTAGATTTCTTGAGTAACTGAAATGAAATATGTTTGTTCCTCTAGCACTGAACTGATCTTCAAGTAGTTTCATCTTCATTTCCTTGGTTCTTCAAATCTCTGCCAGATAATACTTCTCATTCTTGAAGTAATCATCAACAGCTTCCTTTGTACAACCATATTTCCTGTTTAGAAACACATATCTCTCTTGCTTCTACCCCTATGAGAATCAACTTCTTAAAGGAGATCACCTTCATTTACCACCTCTCCCGTATAATAGGATTCACAGATAAAAACCAATGGTACTCCCCTTTTAGAAAACATCTTTTCCTCTTATGAATAATAGTGATGAACCAAACCACTTCTTCTGATTACTAGAAAATCACCTTCGTGTTTACCACCTCTCCCGTACAATAGGATCCGTAGTTACAAACAATAGTGGTGTTGTGGTTATATGCTTTACCTTTTTCCACCTGCCTGCTATTTCTCCCCTTAGTTGAGGAATCCTCCAAACTATTATTTAAGCTTTTATCTCCCCCTTAGAGAAGGAATGTATGTTATTTTATGAAGGAGTTCTCATAATTTACTTGGTTGGAAAAGAAATAACAAGTTATAGTCTGATCAACCATGTCCCTTTAAATGCTACAGAAATGGTTTCGCCGTTCATCATCATGTTAACAAATATTCCCAACTCCTTATACCTCCCAACTATGAGATCACCAATTGTTACCAATTGTTAGCTCTCAACTTAGTTAGGTCCCAAAGTATTCTAATATAATATGTAATGTTAGGTCCCTAAGAGTTAGGTTCCAATCATAAACATATTCGAGACCCGAAGTATCAAGAACCATATTTAGGGATAGGGAATGGGATATGGTGTTTCTCTTTCTTCCTCATTATGAGTGTGTGATTCTATTTTGTGTACCTCACAAGTGTTTCACTCTTCTCTTCACTCGTGTTTACACTCATTCTCACAAGTGTGTTACTCATCTCATAGCTCCAAAATCCAGCTATACCTGTAAGGAAAATCACCTTAGCCATCCTTAAGGAGGTCACAGGTGGTGCAATGGGAGTTCACAAATCCCCATCCTTGTTAGACTCGTCAGATGAATCTGAGTCATAATCTACAAGTTGCTAGTTTCCCGTTGAGGGTTCCAGATTTGAACTTTGGGAAGGTAAACAATGATCCATAGAATTTAGCATAAAGATCAAAGTTTCCTTCTAATGCCTGTGAAGATATTTCCTTGTGACTCATCAGGTAAATCTGAATCATTGTCAACAAGTTGCCAATCTGCACCTATGTCAGATCCACTATCCGCAGATACATCCAGGGCATTTAAGCCTGGGGAGGTAAACATTGACCACTGACATATGGCTATTGGATCAGTATGCTCTCCTAACACCTGTAAAGGCAATTTGTCCATTAAAGAACTTTGAACAATCGAATCTGACCGTAAAATGGTCGAAACTCTTATTTTCCTCAACTCATCCTTTGTGTGTGTAACCCTTTCCTATACATCAAGAATTGTTTATGTTTGAGGTGGTGACACTTGTAATAACCCTAAAAATTTTGGACTTTTTGTAAACATTATGAATAATGATTTTGCTGATTATGCTGAATAAGAAAACTTTTCATGCCACACAATGTAGCAGTTCTTTTATGGATATTCCGAGGTCTTATTAGTACTCTATATGGTATATAAGTGTATGTAAAGATCGTCAGAATCCAAATCTGAACACTTTGATTTTTCCCGAAAATCCACCAGATACCGAAAGAATTGAGTATAAGGTAACAGGATAAAAAAGATTTAAATTTAAGGATTATAAGAGGGGATCATAAAAGGAATATAATATATTGAGAAAGGTTAAGGGAACCCAAGTAATAAAATCCCGGGTATGATCCCTCAAACGATAAACGAGAACGAAAGTTAAGCGAACCGTATAACAGATCAACGATCATTAGCCAAGTAATTAGGAGTTAATCAAAGAGGTTAATGATGATGATGTCATCACACCAACAAGAAGAAGACAAGTGTGGGAAGATGACATAAGTGGATGACATAAGCATGACCAAATGGGAAGGATTTGTTGGTTGATTATAAGCCACACAATTTTTACCATGGTAACAATTTAATTAAACAAACAGAAGGAAGTAACCAAGCTAAACACCACACAAATCATTTAATCAAACTAGAAACATTTTTACTTCACTTTTTCTTCCCTTGCTCTCGGCCAAAACCAGAGCAGCAACTTAAAACTACCATATCTCCTTCAATACTCACTCAAATATTGTGTTCTATAGCTCGTTGGAAAGGTATTGAGATGGCCTACAACTCTTGTTCAAAAGTCTTGTCCAAATAAGCATGGTAAGACCCTCATTTTTACAGTTCTTTAAATCGGACTTTTAGAAACTTCAAAACCTAACTTTGTGTTCTTGATTTCTTTGGAAAGATCAAGCTTGTAGGAGGTTAGATTAAGGCTCCCTAAGGCTTCCTAGAAACTTAACACCTACCAAGGAAGGTATCAACTTCAAACCCTAGCCTTGATTTTATGATTCCATTAAGTTTTATTGAAGCATTGTTAGTATTAAGGCTTGATCTTTGATTATAAGTAGTTTTGGTGGATTTGTATTGGTTTTGAATATTGGGTCTTTGATTGGTTGGATAAATTGGAAAAACTTGGAGTTGGGAACTGAGTTTGTAGTATGATGGTTGAATATTGTTGTATTGGTGGTTGCGAGTGAATTGATGATAATTTAGAGTGTTAATTTAATTGGAAATCGAGTAAACATAAATGTCATAATGCCCGATTTTCCTTAACTGTTCTGTTCTTAACTTTAGGACCCTTGAACTCACTGAAAGATTCTAACCTTTTCCATTTTTAGATAGTTCATGTTATGAGCTTCGTTTTGATATGTGGTTTGCTTGAATCCGATGTACGGTTTAGGAGAAACGACCGTTTTAAGTAACGGCGTTTCGCGAACGAACCATTACCCCTCGCCTTATTTTGAAACCTTGGTTAAGGCCCTTAAATGACTAATTGGAGTATGAAACAATTATGTAAAGTGGACTAGGCAGTTGGTAGGGTATTCGCGAAAGCGTCGCCTTAAAATTCGTAACGGTTAATTTATTAAAAATGGTGGAGCCGAGGGTACTCGAACGACTTATGTGATTTGTTAAGCGTAGAAATGACCATAAGCAAACATTAGGGTTCAATTGGTTAAAGTCTAGTTTCTTAAACGACCGTGGTTTAATTCCGGCTTATGTTGTTGTTCATAGGTTACCGGACCCACTCTAAGCTTAAGTCTACCCCGGAGCACTCAGGCAAGTTTTCTACCCGTTATACTGTTGTTGTGATGTAAATATATGTATATGCATTATCTTGTGATAAGTGCATGATTGTTATTAGCAAATTTTGTGATATATTAAAGCATGATGATATGGTATATATGCATGTCTGTTTCATAATCTTAATATCTAATTGTTGATTTAAATGCTTATAAGTTGCATAATACCTATGCTAGAGATAAGCAGTAGTTGCGTATACCCTTAGTATAAGGGATCCAAAGGCAAACATTTTCTAAAACCGGGAGTCGATGTTCCCGAGTATATTATATATATTTATATATATAGATATAGTTTTCAAAATTATTAATCGAATAAGGTTTATTCGATAACTTTATTTTTATTAATGAATATTATCTTGAATATTCATTCGAGGACTTATGACTCTGTTTATTATATTTAATGAATATTATTTTGAATATTAATTCGAGAACTTATGACTCTGCTTATTTACTAAATAATATTCTTTATTTTATTAAAGAATAATGTTTCGATAATCAAACTTATTTTCGATTATTCAAATAAAGATCGTACTTCGTATAAGTATACCTTTGGTTATTTATTATTCATTTCAAGTACGAGTTTTAAAACTTCTACTTCAAATTATATATATAGAGATTATCCTTATGGGAATATTATTTAAATAATAATATTCAGATATTTTCTAATATATCGGGACTGATTTATTTCATTAAATCAGCATTACTCCAAACATTCTTAAAAATGTTTTCGAGTCTTCAAAATGATTTTAAAAGTTAGAGCGGATCCCAAAACTCATTTTTATATTTAAGATCTTCCTGTCAAAAGGGATTTAAATACTCGCTCAAAACCTGAGGGATCCGGCTCTGTGGTGTATTTTATATTCACAACGAGGTTGCTGTTTTGGTAAATGAATTGATTACTTACCCAACGTTCGGGAACTAAGTCCATCTATTGAGTCGGCATAAGCAACATGGGCTCAGTGAGCATCCATAAAAGTGTAAGTGGCTCTGTGGGAGTCCATCAAATGCGTAAGTGGCTGAGTGGCAGTCCAACATAAGGTCCTATTGCGGCCAGGGTGATGACCAGTGGGGAATTCGTCTATCTACTAGTAGAAAAGGTTACTTATTGGTATCTTTGCCTGATCAGCAAGATATCAGGTTTATGCCAAGGTTTTCTCCTTTCCAAATTCATTGGATATTATAACTCTGTTTATAATTTTCATAACAGAGGTATTCAAGGAGTGTATGAAATGTATATATATAGGTGTATATATATATATATCGGGACTTAATGAAGTATCTCGTAACTTCATTATTTATAATGATATTTCAAGGATTGAATCTATTCAAATCTTATCTTGTAGTCTCATCTATGTGATGAACTTTTGAAACTAATTATAACTTGAACGGTGGTAGTTCAATTAGTATTCGGAAAAGATATAAGTATATTGGAGTATCTTGTAACTTCATCTTTTGAACTTATATCTAGTAAATGATTATCTTATGCATGTCAAAGATTTTCAGAAAAACGTTGAGACAAGGTTAGATATATGAGATCACCTTACAACGATATTTTTATACAGTTATAAACTGGAACTCTATGTATATTATACATGTCAAAGGATTTCAAATATTGTGAAAAGTATATATGTATGTATATACTGAATATTTTGCGACTTGGTCGCGTTAAGATATCAACTTGGTTCATTTCTTCTTAACCAAGACTTTCTTGAGTACTATGAGAATGCTCATATATTGTAAATTATTATACATACTATTTCGGTGGGCTTATTGCTCACCCTTGCTTTCTTCTTTCATCACACAACATCAGATAGACAAGATGAACAGGACCAAGCTCCCAATTTGCTAGCGGATAGGAAATGTTTCGCAGTTTCCTATAGGCGTTGATGTCGCTGTAGCTGAGGTAGGAACTACCAATAGGCTAGGCTTTCAACTTTTGATGTACCAGACTTATGTATATTTATGAATTGTAATAATGGCAAAGAAATATAATTTTATTCAGAAACCCTTTTAAGGTGTAATGGCATATAATTGTGGAATAAAATGACTCGTGTTATTTTGGATATTCATCTCTGAGACTATAACTTGTGGTGTGTGTGTTTATTGTGGGGTCACAGTACGGAGTAGTTGATTGTTTATTAAGATTGGGTGTTATTAAGGGAAATGGAACTCGTGAGAACCCGGATCCTAGACCCCGGATTTGGGGGTGCTACAACACTACATCAGATACCCTGGCTGATAAACAAATTTCAATAGACGCACCCATATGAGAGGATGAATCTAGTAATTGTTTTTATACCTTTTCAGCCATTACATCTCCATTACATCATTTTTAGAAGATGTATGGGGCTAGCAGTTGCCTCGGTTTAAATACTACTCATCTTTGTAGGAGACAGAGTTGTTGGGTTGACTTCAGAACCTTCCTTATATGGTGCACTAAGGAACTTTCTCCCTCATGCTCATTCATAATTCATTTTAGTGGTAAGAGAGTGTTGGTTGGTTCTGTTTCTGTGTTTATCTTTACAGTCTGGGATAGAAGTTGTGGGTTTTCAACCTCATGACTATCAAGTAAAAGAAGGCCATTAGAGGCTGAACCTGTATCACAGAACATATGGCAATATAGAGATAAAATGCACTTAAGATCTATAATAAATGAAAATTATACATTTAATATTTGAGAGAAATAATATACAATAGTGATTTCAAAAGATTTAAATAAAATAAGCAATCACCACTGTAGAAAGAAGTTTGATTTTTCTCTTAAAACTGTTTGAGTGCACAAGTCTGTTTTTATGCTTAAAAAGATAAATTATCATGTCTTTTAACATGAAAAGACACAGACTCATGACCTAGCAGTATTAAGAAGAGAAAGAAATATTTTGTCTTTCAATATGAATGAGTTTTTGTAAAAGCATTAATCACTTAGGGTAAAGTCTAAGCAATTCTCATTCATGTCAAAAGCTCCATAATCTATCTTTATAAAATTATTACCAACAACATTGTTTGTTGACAAATAATCTTAATAAGAATGACCATGCTGCTAATTTCAAATTATAGTGAATCTTTCAGATATAACAAAGCATTTAAATTCACTACAACTTAAAATCTCACAATTATATATAAAACAATATTAACAATATATCATTGACTGATACTTGTCAAGTAATTTAGATACCAATAATTATGTTGCATTTGATTTTAATATATCTTAAATCATGAAACTGATTTGACATGGAATTGTCTAACATCATAATTCAAATATATTAAAATAAGATATCAATGAATTAAATACTAACTATCTATTAAATAGACATTAGCATTCAATTTCATATACTATACAGTTGTTAACTCCTAACAACTGCAATATCTCAAACAATATTGGTTCGATAAATAAGGCAACATTAACCAACATTGTCTTGTTTGCAATCTTAGAAAAATATTCTAAGTTCCATATACTTTGATCCATTGAGTATTGCATCCATTATCAAAGTGTTTTAGGAATTTACAGATAAGTATAAAAATTATTCTAAGTGGACAACATATGGTTACTTATAATAAAGCAATATTTTACATCGACCATAGTTGTACTTAAGAAAGATTTTTACATTTTTTATATTAGTATAAGTGACTGAGGATAAGAATTGATTACTTAGAGGAGTTCTTGGTAATATCACAAATACTAATACTTCACAATTAGCTCATAGATAAACTCTTAACTAAATATCATTAACTGATGTAAGTCAAGAGTTAGTACACAACTAATCATGCTACCATCATGATTCTGATTTAAATGAATTCTTGAGATGTAGACATTGCTAAATTCACTAAAACCAAAATCTCATATTTAAATTATAACACATAAGTTACAATCAATATACTAGATATCAATTGTTGATAGATTTAGTTATAATCAATCATGCTACTAATTTATTTTAAGTTAGTTTGAATTATGGAGCAAATAAAATCATTGAATTGCTTCAATTTCCATAATCCAAACTACTCAAAATAAATACTAAATAAATAAATACTAAATATCTATGAGTTAGATACTAGCACTTAAATATTTATAATTATCCTTGAATAATCACCAATAGAATATATGAGTTATACACATGGCAATCACTCTATGGATAATTAGTAATTTCAAAAATACTTTCTAAGCATATAAAATATTGAGAGTTTTATACACATAACTTAGAAAATACTTCAATTTTCAATATTAGTGATTTTAGAAATAAGCATTGATTATTTAGAACAAAAATTCTAAATAACATCACTAATACTAAAAGTCCCATAATTATTCATACAAGATACAAATAACTATGCTGCATATTATTTTAATAAAATTTAAATTATGAGATTGATTTGGAATGGAATTGTCTACAATCATAATTTAATTCAATTAAAATAAAATTCAAACTTAATGCTATAATACTTAACTACCATAAATGTATATGACATTGTAATCATGATAATCAAGATAGTAGCACTAAGTATGAGGTACTGGATTACTGATAAATTCACAAGTCCTTTAAATATTGAAGATTTAATACTTGTGAACTTATATGAAGAACTCCTTATAAATGGGATTTCTAACTAATATGCAATGACTGATATCCCACACTTACAAACCAATCTTGAAAGATTAACTTTAACAAATGATTTAATAAGTGTTTCTGCAAGTGACTCTTTGACTAAAAAGACATGCTCCAAAAGATCCTTCTGAGTATACAGAGCCTGAAAAAGAGAAAGTTTCACTGGATAGTGGCCTATAGCTGATATTGATGGAGTCACTTGAAAATGTAATGTACAACAACATTGTCAATTGTGACACTGCTAAGCAGATCTGGAAAAAGATTAAAATACTATATGAAGGAACTGAGGAAGTTAGATCTAATCAAAGAAGGATATCGATTTCACAGTATGAGGGTTTCATGGCTAAGCCAAAAGAAAGTATCATTGATGTGTTTGAAAGGTTTAACAAGCTTACAAATGACTTGCAGCTCCATGACAAATACTATGAAGCTGAAGAAGTGAACTTGAAATTTTGGCTTACACTCCCTGATCATTTGGAACAGAAAATTTCAGCAATCAGAGAAGAGAGAGACTTGAGCAGAATAACATTGAAAGTCCTATATGGAATTCTAAAAACATATGAATTAGAAATGATTCAAAGGAAATCATTAAGAACTGATCAAGGGCATATTGTGGATGGTTCAAGTGCTCTAATTGTCAATGAAGGCCAGACCTCTAATGATGAGCTAAGATTCCAGACTCCAGTTGCTTCAACAAGTGAGCAAAGAAACAATGATTCATAGGAACAAGTCATTCTGGAATTATAAGAAAATGAGTTCTACACCCTAGATGAACTTGATGAGCTTGATCAGTCAATGGCCTATCTGGCAAGAAAGTTCTCTAACATTAGAGTAAATAAATCAAGATTCTTCAAGGGTAAAGGACAGTCGTTCAACAAAGACAACAGCTGTAAAGGAAAAGGGGAGTACACATCTGATAGAAAAAATGGTTACAAAACTGGATCTGTTGACAGATCAAAGATAAGGTGCTTCATGTGGGGTTTCGAGCACATAAACGCAATGGAAACAGTAATTAAAAACGTAAAAAATCAGAATTTCGAGACCCACCGTAGGATCCATGCGAAAAACATATATTTAATTCGTAGATCAGATTGTTTATCTTAAGAAGCTTTACCAATTGGTTGACTAATGGAGATCCAAAGCTTGTTCAATCACCACGCATCCCGCTCTCGCGATCTACGCTCTATCGGCATCCACACGAATGCTTGAACTCAAGGATTGTATGTGTACTAGCACAAACTGGTTTCTTCTTGCTCTCTCTATCTTCTCTCTTGGTGGCTAGGGTTTTAGTAAAGTCTTTTTCACACCAAAAATCAGCCACACAAGAGATGTTATATAGAGAGTTGAAAAACGAATTATAACTCTTAACTAATTAGGAGTTATTATTAATTCGAAATTCCTATTTGTATTATAATTAAGTCTCACTTAATTATTTAACAAATAAATTTCATAATTAATATTAGTAAATTCGAATATCAATATTTATCTAATTAATTAAGTCATACTTAATTAATAATATAAATAATTCAAATTACTTTAATATAATTAAAATCCAATTTAAATTAAATAATCCTTCAAGCATTCTTAGTGTGTGACCCTATAGGTTATTATTACGTTGGCAACGAATTTTAAATCTAATTTAAAATCGTAAACAATAAGCGGCATCTAGTAATACATCATTGCTTCCCAAGTAATAATAATTGATTCGGTGATCGATTTAACCTTTCGTGAATAATGTACAATGTAATATAATCCCTTTAACCAAATATTATAGATTAAACTGGAGGCATGTAATGTGTCATCCTCATCATAGTTTAATCCAAGTTTCCTCGATAAATTAGTAAACTATCATATCAAATCAACATTTGAGCGTGGCCACGCATTTCATAGTCTAGCTCACACAAGAGGCCAATAATATCACTCCTAAAGTTGGAGGGTTAAATCCCATTTAGATCATTAATATTTCTCATACGATTCATAATATACCCAATGTCCACTTCTATCATTACCCGGTCAAGGATAACTTTTAATGGAATCAATGTATATTAATTCTCGTATAGAAATATAATGACTTCAGGTCTAAGGACCATTACATCATTATCACTGTGAGAATTACTTATGACACAACAGAAATGTAGAATCTCATATTGGGTCTGTCCAGCACCATGTACATTACATCTGCCTGTGTTTTTGACTTTAGTATCACTATACCTATGATCAATGAGATGTGATCATCAATCAACAAACACACCGGTCTTAATGCATTATTATTGTCCTTTAATAATAATACTCAACTAGGGACTTTTAGGAATATTGATACTATTCTCATAATCTCATTTCTAAGTCACGTACTTAGAGATATAAAATTGCATATCATATTCTAATGACATTTATTAATCTAACATTTATATCGCAGTAAATTAAGAAATAATAAATTATAAAGGGAATAATCGATAGAACATAAACATTAATAATCCTAATATCTTAAACTAAAACATCATAGTGTTGTCTCTAGGGCACAAACACTAACAATCTCCTACTTGCACTAGAGCCAATCACCCATGTATATAATACTCATGGAACTAGTATGTAATAACCCCAATTTTTGGGAAATTTTTTTTGAAACCCTTATGAATAGTGTTTTTGCTGATTGAGAAAATTTTTCATGCCACACTATGTAGGGGTTCTGATATGGATATTCTGAGGTTTTATTAGTAATCTATATGGTATATAAGTGTATGTAAAGATCGTCAGAATCCAATTCTGAACACTTGGATTTTTCCCGGAAATCCACTAGATACGGAGAGAATTGAGTATAAGGTTACAGGATAAAAAGGATTTAAATTAAAGGATTATAATAGAGGATCATAAAAAGGAATATAATGTATTGAGGAAGGTTAAGGGAACCTAAGTAATAAGATCCCGGGTATGATCCCTCAAGCGATAAACGAAAACGAAAGTTAAGCGAACCGTATAATAGATCAGCGGTCATTAGGCAAACAATTAGAAGCTAATCAAAGAGATTAGAAGGGATGATGACATAACAATGTGACATAAGCATGACATAAGGGAAAGGAGATGTGGTTGATTTAAAACCACACAAAGTCAAGGCTAGAAAAGTAATTAACCAAAAACAAGACAAAAAGCAACCAACCAAGCCAAAACATTTCATTTTCATCAAAAAAACACAAAACCCCCATTTTCTTCTTCAAGCTCTCGGCCTCTTTTCTTAAAAAATGAAAGTCCAAGCTCCTTCACTTACTATTTAGCAAGGTAATTATCCTAGCTTCTCCTAGTTAAGTTACATACTTCCTATAAGTTTAAGCTTCTAATTCCAAGCCAATCTTTTTCTATAAATCAAGAAAGAAGATGGTGAATAGTACTTTCTTGAAATTAATTTTTGTGTTCTTGATTTCTTTGAAAGAACAAGCTTGTAGGAGGTTAGATTAAGGCTTCCATGGGCATTCCAAGGATCTTTCATGGATTAAAAGCTTCAAGGAAGGTATAACTCTTCATGATCTTAGCTTTAAGTTTTGTTGTTTAGATTTCCTAATGTTTAGATGAAGGGTTAGGGTAATGGGTGTGTAATCATGTTAAAGCTTGTTATGAGTATTTTAGTTGGTGAGAGGCATGATTATTGTGTGTTTAGAGATTGGTTGATTTTGTGATATTTTTGGAGTTGGAAATCTTGGTTAATTAGTCAAAGAACTTAAGTAAAACTCTTAGTTCATAATTGAGAAATAAGTATGAATTGGTAACATTGATTTGATGGGGCTGTTGGAGTGTGTTTTGGATGGATGTTGGTTGTATGATTGATTTGGGGTTGAATTGTGGTTGGTTTTGAATGGTTTAAATATGGGAAATCGCGTAAACATAGCCGTCGTAACGTCTGATTTTCTTTAGACTGTTTTTGTGCATAACATTAGGACCCGAGGACCCCCTGCTAGATTATGACCACTGCCATGTTTAGATAGCTCATGTTACGAGCTTCGTTTTGATATGTAGTTCGTTCGATTCCGATGCACGGTTTAGGAGAAACGACCGTTTCAAGTAACGGCGTTTCGCGAACGAAACTTTTCCCCTCGCCTTACTTTGAAACATAGGTTAAAGACCAAAAAGGGGTAATTAATGTATGAAACATTTGTGGTAAGTGGGTTAGGCAGTTGGTAAGACACTCGCGAAGGAATCACTTTAAAACTCGTAAAGGTTAAATTATTAAAAATGGTGGAGCCAAGGGTACTCGAGTGACTTAAGCGAATCAGTGAGCGCAAAACAAGCGTTAGAGTCTAGGTTAGTTAAAGTATAGATTTACAAGTGACTTTGGTTTAATTCCAACTTACTTGTTGTTTATAGGTTACCAGATTCGTCCCGAGCCATTCGTAACCCCAGTCGCTCAGGCAAGTTTTCTACCCGTTATACTGTTGTTGTGATGTAAATATATGTATATGCATTATCTTGTGATAGTGCATGATTGTTATTAGCAAATTTTGCGATATATTGGAGCATGCTGATATGGTATATATGCATGTCTGTTTCGTAATCTGGTTATCTATCTGTTGATTTCAATGCTTATAGTTGCATAATACCTATGCTAGAGAATAGCGGTAACTTGCATATACCCTTAGTATAGGGACCCAAAGGTGAAAATATTTTCTAAAACCGGGAGTCGAGGATCCCGAGTAGATTTTGTATATATGGATATATATATATATATATATATATATATTTATATATATATATATGGTTATAGTTTTTTTTTAAAACTATTAATCGAATAAGGTTTATTCGATAACTTTAACTTTATTTTATTATTGAATATTATTTCGAATATTATTCGAAGGCGTATGACTCCTTTTATTTATTTATCTGAATATTATTTGAATATTCATTCGAGGGCTTATGACTCCTTTATTTTATTTATTGAATATTATTTGAATATTCATTCGAAGACTTATGACTCAGTTTATATTATTTAATGAATATTATTTGAATATTCATTTGAGGATCTATGACTCCGATTATTTGCTGAGGTATATTCTTTATTTTATTAAAGAATAAGGTGTCAATAATCAAACTTATTTTCGATTATTCAAATAAAGATAATACTTTCATATAAGTATATCTTTGGTTATTTAATACTCGTTTCAAGTATAAGTTTTAATACTTCTACTTCAATTATTTTTATAAAGATTATTCTTTATGGGAATATTATTTAAATAATAATATTCAGTCATTTTCTAAATATTCTGGGGACTGATTTACTTCATTAAATCAGCTTTACTCCAAACACTCTATAAAGTGTTTTCGAGTCTTCAAAATGATTTTTAAAGTCAGAGCGGATCCCAAAACTCATTTTTATATTTAAGATCTTCCTTTTTAAGGGGATTTAAATACTCGCTCAAAACCTGGGGAATCCGGCTTTGTGGTGTATTTTATATTCGCAACGAGGTTGCAGTTTTGGTAAATGAATTGATTACTTGCCCAATATTCGGGAAGTAAGCCCATCTAATTGAGTCGGCATAAGCGACAGGCCGGGGTACGGTCTATGAAAGTGTAGGTGGCTGGGTGGCAGTCCATCAACGCGTAAGAGGCCGGGTGGCGGTCCAGCACAAGGTCCTTATGTGGCCAGGGTGATGACCGGTGGGGGATTCATCCATCTACTAGTAGAAAAGGTTACTTATGGGTATCTTTGCCTGATCAGCAAGATATCTAGTTTATGCCAAATTCTTTTCCTTTCCAAATTTATTGGATATTGCAATTCTGTTCATACTTTACATGACACAGGTTTTCAGGAAATGTATAAGGAAGATGTATTTGTGGATATATATATATATATATATATATATATATATATATCAGAACTTAATGAGGTATATCATAACTTCATTTCCTTTAATAATATTTCAAAGATTTACTCTATTCAAATCTTGTCTTGTAGTCTCATCTATGTGATGAACTTTTGAAACTGATTGTAACTTGAACGGGGGTAGTTCAAGTAGTATTTGGGAAAGATATAAGTATTTTGGGGTATCTTGTAACTTCATCTTTTAAACTTATATCTAATTAATAATTGTCTTATGAATGACAAAGATTTTCAGAAAAACGTTGAGACAAGGTTAGATATATGAGATCACCTTGCAACGATATTTTTTATACAGTTATACACTGGGACTTTGTGTATATTATGCATGGAAGAGGACTTCCAATATTTTGAAGTATATATGTATATATACTGAATATTTTGCGACTTCATCGCATTAAGATATCAACTTGGTTCATTTCTTTTGACCAAGACTTTTATGAGTACTATGAGTAGGCTCATATATTGTTAATCATTATACATATTATTTTGGTGGGCTTGCTGCTCACCCTTGCTTTCTTCTTTCATCACACAACATCAGATAGACAAGATGAACCGGACCAAGCTTCCGATTCACAAGAGGTTAGGAGACGTTCCGCAGTTTTCTAGAAGCACTGATGCCGCCATAGCTGAGGTAGGAACTACCAATAGGCTAGGCTTTCAACTTTTGATGTATCAGATTATGTATATTTATGAATTGTAATAATGGCAAAGAAATGTAAATTTATTCAGAAACCTTTTTAAGGTGTATTGGCATATAATTGTGGAATAAAACGACTTGTGATTATTTTTGGATATTCATCTCTGAGACTATAACTTGTGGTGTGTGTGTTTATTGCGGGGTCAAAGTACAGAGTAGTTAATTATTTATTAAGATTGGGTGTTGTTAAGGGAGATGGAACTCGTGACGACCCGGATCCCCGACCCCGGATCTGGGGGTGTTACAGAAATGGTATCAGAGCTAAGCGTTATAAACCTCAGAGATGATGGGACGTTAAGATAATAAGTTCACTAAGATAATAATAACTCTTGCCAAGTTCGTAGTCGGACTACCTAACGTAGTACTGACAGTTAAAACCCTTATGGGAAACCTTATAAATGTAGCGATAGAGGCATAGATCGTTATCGTATATGGTAGCGAGACTCCGAACCCTGAGGTTGAGGAGCAACAACGCGATGATGTATTATTACTTATTGGAGATCAGATTATGGATCCGATAGAGCGTCCTAACGCAGGACCGGATGATGTTGATATTGAGGATGTAACGATTGAGGATGTTGTCCTAGAAGGGATAGTTGTTGAGGAGGATCCCATGGAGGATCCTGACAAGAATGAATAAAGGACCACTGATGAATTGATGACCATGGTTAGGTCGACTACCAGAGGTAGGATTGGCCGGTCACTACCGGAGGTTCGTTCAAGTTTGTAAAGATAGTAGCCCTTTTAACGCGGCTTACTCGTAAGACTGAGAAGTTCGAATAGACAGAGAAATGCGAGAACAGCTTTTAAGAACTGAAGCAAAGGTTGGTGACGGCCCTTATGTTGGCATTGCCGGATGGAAAAAGGAGATTTTGTGATTTGTAAGTGACGCTTCGCATAAGGAATTAGGGTGCTTCTTATATAGCACAGCAAGATAATCGCGTCTGCGTCAAGACAATTTAGGGAATATAAAATTCGATATCCCCACCCATGAGCTAGGGCTCGTGGCAATAGTTTTGCCCTAAAGATTGGAGGCAATACTTGTATGGAGAGGAGTGCGAGATTTACCTAAGCCATAAGTACTCTAGTACATTTTCCCGTAGAAAGAGCTCAGCATACGCCAGAGGAGGCGGTTAGAGCTAATCCAGAATTATGATTGGGAGATTCTTTATCATTCGGGGAAAGCCAATGTGGTGGCTGATGCCCTTAGTAAAAAGGAGAGACTCGAGATGATAATGACTTTGGGAGAGTTGATAAGAGATTTTGAGAAAATGGAAATAGATATGAAGGTAACCGGAGCCGGTACCGAAAAGTTGTTTGAGATTGCAATACAGCCCGAATTATTGGAAAAGAACATATTGTTCCAGTAAAAGTGATGAATGAAGGCAGAGAGCCAACAAATAGATATGAGATTAATACCGAGAGAGATGATAAGGGAATAATGAGGTATTCCTATACAATTTGGATTCCAAATGTTCAAGAGCTTAAAGATGAGATCTTAGATGAAAGTCATAGTTCAAGGAATAAGATTAAGGGCAAACCCTGAATGTGATAGTCAGGGAGGACGCCATCAAGATAGAAGGAACCCATAACATACTGAAGTGGAAAATGAGGATTTTAACGTATAAGATAACCCCAAGTACGGGAAAAGGATGAAACATTACATACTAAGGAAACGGAAAGTCGAGTAAGGAAAGGAGACCCGAGACGGTACTCCTATACGGCAATTCATGGACCTGTCTAAAAAGAACTTAGACTATTATCCCCAACCACCACCTTGAGGAAACAATGCGATATGAAATTCTTTCAGGACCTTTAAGTCTCTAAGCTCTCAGAGTTCCAAGGAACAGGTTGACCTAGTCGAGGCAAGAGCCTGGCTAAAGGAAATAGAGGAATCATTTGAGATTCTTAATGATTGACGAACCACAAAAGACTGTTTTTGTCACTTACCCTCCCAAGAAAGAGACCACCCACTGGTGAAAGGCCAAGGAAGGCACGAAGCAAGAGATTATAATAAACTGATTTAAGTTCAGTCAATTGTTTTCGGGAAAGTAATTCCCAAAGATAAGGAGATAGTGTAAAGGCTTTAGAGCCAGAACAAAGGCAGACGAGTATGATGAATTATGAATCTAAGTTGTAAAAGTTATCAAGATTCGTTCTGAGGACACGAATGCCGAATGACGGGATGTATGAAATCAATGTTTATGTTGTGTTGGTTCATGAAATAATGATAAGAGAAAGGAAAATAAAAAGGAAACTGGAGTGGAAAGGAATATAAAGGCAATAGAGTTTGAGGAATGATAAGGGAGTTGGGTATGAGGAAACCCTAAAGACTCGTAGTAATAGAAATAGAAAAGTATGTAATCGTCAGGATGAGGGTGATTCACCATGAGTTAAATTGATGGTTGAAGGTATAAGAGATACATATATTTTATCCCCTGTAAGTTGGGAGGATTCGAGGAAACCTTGAGATAGTTCGAAGGATAAATAATGAGACGCGGATAGACTGAGGAGACAAGAAAGTAAGAAATTAAGAAAATTGGATGAAGGAAGTGACCTTCAAGAATGTGAAGTGTAAGACCGGTGGCTTGATACCCAGGAAGGGAGACGCCAGGTATGAAAGATATCCCAATATTGAGATGACTGTTGAGATAAACAACAAAAGTAAATAAGGATTTATTAAGAAGAAGTTCACGTTGAACACAACCAATATCTTCCAGAACATCCATGTTATCATTACCAAATCAGGAAAGAAAAGCGGATGACCATTGTTATCTTTTGGAGGCCATATGGATTGACCTCAATTTGAATAAGGATGCTATTATGAAGTTAGGTATAGACTATCGAGGTGGGAATGATTGAATAAGACACCCTTATCAGGGATATATGACTTGAATTATCCATGGAAGGATGCAGGTACCTTTTAAAGGTGGAATTAAGGATAGAACATCGGTAACTTAAAATGAATCCTAGGGGAATGCATAAAGGTTGGCATTTCACCCTTAATAGGGACAGTATGAGTTTTGACAGTATGATTGGGAAAGGGTTAAGGTAACAACAACCTTTAAGAATCAGTGGAGAAATTTTTCAGAAGTATATAGACAATGGTTCTAGTATTAGTAAATGGTATTTTGATATGCCCTGTATCTAGGGAATACAGGAGGAACGATTGAAGGATAACCTTAGAGGTTTTACAAGGAAAAAGGTAATATTCAAAATTCTCAAGAATAGAAAGGTAGATAAAGGAAATATGACGTAATTATAATGATGCCAAGTGGGGCACGTGTTAAACCACGAGAAAGTATGAATCGAACCAGTAAAGGTCAAAATTGTTCAGGGCAATTAGGGGCCAGGATAAAAGATGTTCTAAGTATGATTGAGAGTCAGTCTTGACAGTGATTAGCCTCTAAAGACTGAGGCAATAACTTATGGAAAAATGGTGATTTTTTTTTACTCATCTGATTTTAAGGAAAACATCTTCACTTAAGCAGTGATCGGAAATAGGGTAGAAAATTAGTGAAAGTGGTTAAAATGACATTGACTGTAAGGAAAATTTTACTATCAGGAAAGGCCAAAGAGGTGGCCGACACTTTAAAGGTAAGTGGATAATTATAGGCGCGCGTGCCAAAAGAATACAGTGATGATGGTTAAAAATGTGAAGGTTGAACTATGGTTAGGAAGATTGACATTCGTTCTGATGACCGTGCAATACCCAACCGTAATAGTAGTTGGTAAAGGTTTAATTCGTGTAATCGCCATGAACGGGCTATCTATCTTAGAAGGTCCTATCTTGAGATAAGCCAGAACCATGTTTCAAAAAGGACTAGATGAACCCTTGAGTTAATTCTTCTATTTAAGGCATATGATTAAGAATGGTATTAACCAGCTATCGTTGCTTTGATTGAAACTCTCCTGCAATTTTATCTGCTTCACGTCATGAATGTACGTCAGGATCAGGAGTGTTCTTCATGAATCAAGAACGGTGATCATGTTACCTCCTTAGAAGAATTCGATATGATATGAATGGACTCCGTATGGTTAGCTATTAAAACTTCATGGAAAACGAATGACTACAGTAGGTCAACGGTGGGCCATAGTAATGTAGGAATGATTCTGAGAGTAATGAGCTGATTACTTACAACCGTGAGAGTTGTATTGGAATGGATGTTGAGAGTAAGTACCACTAATCGGGTCGTGGTAGTGTATAAGTTATCATTGATAGACTAATTAAGTAGAGTATCTACCTAGTGAATAATTATTCTTTCTTATCAATAGAGAGTCGTATTATTATACGAGGAAGGTTGCGGTGCAAGCATAGAATTCTAGTAACGATGATGTATAGAATGAGATCCCAGATTCGATTTTCGATGTCGAGGGAGTTTCAAAGGTGATTATGTATAAGCTCGAGGAAGAGTGTGGGTCCATAGAATGATGGACGGGATAGCGAAAATATTTAGGCATGAGAAATACGAGGCTATAATGCTTGATGCTGATATAAATACGTATATGTTTTGTTCTCCTATGACAAACCTCTATAGTTCAGAGGTAGGTTCCAAGCCAGATATTTTGTGGCAGTGTATTTTTTTTCATATATACAATTCTCTTCAGTTCGTTCTTTTCTCTTCTTTTCATTTCATGTAATCTGAGAAGAACAACCCTTCCAGAAGGGGAGGTATTGCCGAATGACTATCTATCTGTGTGATAGAAGCCTAGTAGGATACCATCTATTGTTTAATTGCTTGTCAAGTACTAAAGGTTGGCCACCTTCTGTACTAACTATGCAATATAACAAGTGTTCATGATCATAGTGATCTCTCAACAAATTCCTTTACTTCTATTTGATTGATCAAATTTTGAAAAATAGAAATAGCTGAAAAAGGAGTAATAAAGCTGTGGTAGTATTCGGAATGGAAACATATTCGTGATACTAAGGTTGACGTGGTTATTAAAAGGTTAAAGAACACTAACGAGCAAAAGTATAACCAGTATAATATTAGGAACGGAAGGTAGTAGCGATTACGAACTGGAAAAGAATGGGTATTTATTGAGAAGCAAAAGCTCTAATACTAAAAGCTATAATGAGAGCTTATGCAATAGACTTGAAAGAAATTGGAATGATCACTTAACACGGATTGAGTTTTCTTACGACAATAGATCATATGTCAGTATTGAGATATCGCCTTATGAGATCCTTGAGGGAAGACAATGTTGATCTCCCTTATGTTAGGATGAAGTTGTAGAGCGCAAGATGCTCGGACCCGCAGTAGTCCAAAGGACCAGGGATATAATAGATCTAATCAGAGGACGACTGGTAGTAACCCAAGATGGACATAAGAGGTATGCTGATTTGACTCAAAAAGGACAAAGAGTATGAAATAGGGGGCCTAGTAATGTTATAGGTATCCCCTTGGAAACCCTTGGAAAGGATTGATGAGGTTCGGAAAGAAAGGAAAGCTAATTCTACAATTTGTTGGACCCTTGGATATATTAAGATGTTTGGAAAGTTAGCATATGAGCTAGCCTTACCCCAGAACATGTAGCAAGTCATAACGTGTTCCACGTATTAATGTTAAGGCAGTGTAATTCAGATGCCAGACAAATAGGGGCATATGAGCGCATAGACATGCAACCAGACGTAACCTATATGGAGCAACCAGGTTGGGTTATAGATTAAGAAGGAACGAGTGCTTAGGAGAAGGGTTATCAAACTAGTAAGAGTTTGATGGTAGAACCACAATGTGGGAAAAATTGACTTGAGAGTTAGAAAGTGCAATACTAAGAAAGTATCCCTATTCATTCCTATCTGATTCCGGGACGGAATCCTTTTAAGGAGGGGAGACTGTAATAACCCCAATTTTTGGGATTTTTTTTTTGAAACCCTTATGAATAGTGTTTTTGCTGATTGAGAAAATTTTTCATACCACACTATGTAGGGGTTCTGATATGGATATTCTGAGGTTTTATTAGTACTCTATATGGTATATAAGTGTATGTAAAGATCGTCAGAATCCAATTCTGAACACTTGGATTTTTCCCGGAAATCCACTAGATACGGAGAGAATTGAGTATAAGGTTACAGGATAAAAAGGATTTAAATTAAAGGATTATAATAGAGGATCATAAAAAGGAATATAATGTATTGAGGAAGGTTAAGGGAACCTAAGTAATAAGATCCCGGGTATGATCCCTCAAGCGATAAACGAAAATGAAAGTTAAGCGAACCGTATAATAGATCAGCGGTCATTAGGCAAACAATTAGAAGCTAATCAAAGAGATTAGAAGGGATGATGACATAACAATGTGACATAAGCATGACATAAGGGAAAGGAGATGTGGTTGATTTAAAACCACACAAAGTCAAGGCTAGAAAAGTAATTAACCAAAAACAAGACAAAAAGCAACCAACCAAGCCAAAACATTTCATTTTCATCAAAAAAACACAAAATCCCCATTTTCTTCTTCAAGCTCTCGGCCTCTTTTCTTAAAAAATGAAAGTCCAAGCTCCTCCACTTACTATTTAGCAAGGTAATTATCCTAGCTTCTCCTAGTTAAGTTACATACTTCCTATAAGTTTAAGCTTCTAATTCCAAGCCAATCTTTTTCTATAAATCAAGAAAGAAGATGGTGAATAGTACTTTCTTGAAATTAATTTTTGTGTTCTTGATTTCTTTGAAAGAACAAGCTTGTAGGAGGTTAGATTAAGGCTTCCATGGGCATTCCAAGGATCTTTCATGGATTAAAAGCTTCAAGGAAGGTATAACTCTTCATGATCTTAGCTTTAAGTTTTGTTGTTTAGATTTCCTAATGTTTAGATGAAGGGTTAGGGTAATGGGTGTGTAATCATGTTAAAGCTTGTTATGAGTATTTTAGTTGGTGAGAGGCATGATTATTGTGTGTTTAGAGATTGGTTGATTTTGTGATATTTTTGGAGTTGGAAATCTTGGTTAATTAGTCAAAGAACTTAAGTAAAACTCTTAGTTCATAATTGAGAAATAAGTATGAATTGGTAACATTGATTTGATGGGGCTGTTGGAGTGTGTTTTGGATGGATGTTGGTTGTATGATTGATTTGGGGTTGAATTGTGGTTGGTTTTGAATGGTTTAAATATGGGAAATCGCGTAAACATAGCCGTCGTAACGTCCGATTTTCTTTAGACTGTTTTTGTGCATAACATTAGGACCCGAGGACCCCCTGCTAGATTATGACCACTGCCATGTTTAGATAGCTCATGTTACGAGCTTCGTTTTGATATGTAGTTCGTTCGATTCCGATGCACGGTTTAGGAGAAACGACTGTTTCAAGTAACGGCGTTTCGCGAACGAAACTTTTCCCCTCGCCTTACTTTGAAACATAGGTTAAAGACCAAAAAGGGGTAATTAATGTATGAAACATTTGTGGTAAGTGGGTTAGGCAGTTGGTAAGACACTCGCGAAGGAATCGCTTTAAAACTCGTAAAGGTTAAATTATTAAAAATGGTGGAGCCAAGGGTACTCGAGTGACTTAAGCGAATCAGTGAGCGCAAAACAAGCGTTAGAGTCTAGGTTAGTTAAAGTATAGATTTACAAGTGACTTTGGTTTAATTCCAACTTACTTGTTGTTTATAGGTTACCAGACTCGTCCCGAGCCATTCGTAACCCCAGTCGCTCAGGCAAGTTTTCTACCCGTTATACTGTTGTTGTGATGTAAATATATGTATATGCATTATCTTGTGATAGTGCATGATTGTTATTAGCAAATTTTGCGATATATTGGAGCATGCTGATATGGTATATATGCATGTCTGTTTCGTAATCTGGTTATCTATCTGTTGATTTCAATGCTTATAGTTGCATAATACCTATGCTAGAGAATAACGGTAACTTGCATATACCCTTAGTATAGGGACCCAAAGGTGAAAATATTTTCTAAAACCGGGAGTCGAGGATCCCGAGTAGATTTTGTATATATGGATATATATATATATTTATATATATATATATGGTTATAGTTTTTTTTTAAAACTATTAATCGAATAAGGTTTATTCGATAACTTTAACTTTGTTTTATTATTGAATATTATTTCGAATATTATTCGAAGGCGTATGACTCCTTTTATTTATTTATCTGAATATTATTTGAATATTCATTCGAGGGCTTATGACTCCTTTATTTTATTTATTGAATATTATTTGAATATTCATTCGAAGGCTTATGACTCAGTTTATATTATTTAATGAATATTATTTGAATATTCATTTGAGGATCTATGACTCCGATTATTTGCTGAGGTATATTCTTTATTTTATTAAAGAATAAGGTGTCAATAATCAAACTTATTTTCGATTATTCAAATAAAGATAATACTTTCATATAAGTATATCTTTGGTTATTTAATACTCGTTTCAAGTATAAGTTTTAATACTTCTACTTCAATTATTTTTATAAAGATTATTCTTTATGGGAATATTATTTAAATAATAATATTCAGTCATTTTCTAAATATTCTGGGGACTGATTTACTTCATTAAATCAGCTTTACTCCAAACACTCTATAAAGTGTTTTCGAGTCTTCAAAATGATTTTTAAAGTCAGAGCGGATCCCAAAACTCATTTTTATATTTAAGATCTTCCTTTTTAAGGGGATTTAAATACTCGCTCAAAACCTGGGGAATCCGGCTTTGTGGTGTATTTTATATTCGCAACGAGGTTGCAGTTTTGGTAAATGAATTGATTACTTGCCCAATGTTCGGGAAGTAAGCCCATCTAATTGAGTCGGCATAAGCGACAGGCCGGGGTACGGTCTATGAAAGTGTAGGTGGCTGGGTGGCAGTCCATCAACGTGTAAGAGGCCGGGTGGCGGTCCAGCACAAGGTCCTTATGTGGCCAGGGTGATGACCGGTGGGGGATTCATCCATCTACTAGTAGAAAAGGTTACTTATGGGTATCTTTGCCTGATCAGCAAGATATCTGGTTTATGCCAAATTCTTTTCCTTTCCAAATTTATTGGATATTGCAATTCTGTTCATACTTTACATGACACAGGTTTTCAGGAAATGTATAAGGAAGATGTATTTGTGGATATATATATATATATATATCAGAACTTAATGAGGTATATCATAACTTCATTTCCTTTAATAATATTTCAAAGATTTACTCTATTCAAATCTTGTCTTGTAGTCTCATCTATGTGATGAACTTTTGAAACTGATTGTAACTTGAACGGGGGTAGTTCAAGTAGTATTTGGGAAAGATATAAGTATTTTGGGGTATCTTGTAACTTCATCTTTTAAACTTATATCTAATTAATAATTGTCTTATGAATGACAAAGATTTTCAGAAAAATGTTGAGACAAGGTTAGATATATGAGATCACCTTGCAACGATATTTTTTATACAGTTATACACTGGGACTTTGTGTATATTATGCATGGAAGAGGACTTCCAATATTTTGAAGTATATATGTATATATACTGAATATTTTGCGACTTCATCGCATTAAGATATCAACTTGGTTCATTTCTTTTGACCAAGACTTTCATGAGTACTATGAGTAGGCTCATATATTATTAATCATTATACATATTATTTTGGTGGGCTTGCTGCTCACCCTTGCTTTCTTCTTTCATCACACAACATCAGATAGACAAGATGAACCGGACCAAGCTTCCGATTCGCAAGAGGTTAGGAGACGTTCCGCAGTTTTCTAGAAGCACTGATGCCGCCATAGCTGAGGTAGGAACTACCAATAGGCTAGGCTTTCAACTTTTGATGTATCAGATTATGTATATTTATGAATTGTAATAATGGCAAAGAAATGTAAATTTATTCAGAAACCTTTTTAAGGTGTATTGGCATATAATTGTGGAATAAAACGACTTGTGATTATTTTTGGATATTCATCTCTGAGACTATAACTTGTGGTGTGTGTGTTTATTGCGGGGTCAAAGTACAGAGTAGTTAATTATTTATTAAGATTGGGTGTTGTTAAGGGAGATGGAACTCGTGACGACCCGGATCCCCGACCCCGGATCTGGGGGTGTTACATAGTATGACCATCGTGCTTCTGCTGGGACAAAGCCTTAGTCAGTGGGTCTGCAACACTATCATTTCTATGCACTTTACATTTATATCTCCTTGATCATTAATCTCATTAATAAGGTGATATCGCTTAAGGATATGCCTAAACAGTCTCCTGGGCTATTTCGAAAACATCAATATATTCGGCTTCCATAGAATCATCAATATTCTTGTTGTGACCTATTCAAGCTAACATCAATTATATTTAGACAAAACACAAACCAGACATAGACACATAATTATCCTTGTCTGTCCATAAATTAGGTTAAGAAACTAGTATCAGTGTAACCCTTTACAACTAGTTCCCTATCTCTCCTTACACCAAAAATAAATCTTTAGTCCTCTTTAAGTACTTAAGAATATTCTTGAAATTAATCCAGTGACCCTCACCTGGATTAGACTGGTATCTCTTAATGCTCAAAGCATACAAAACATCACGATAAATACATATCAGTGTACACATTATAGATCCAATTGCTGACGCATCTGGAACTTTCTCAAACGGCCCTTATCATCTAATGATTTAGGGGGCAATTATTTTTTGAGATCACTATCCCATGAGACATCGAAACATATCCTTTATTTCTCTCTTGCATCAATGTATGATCTTTTCAATCTATCTCTATAGATCTTGATCCCTTATATATAGGTAGTATCGCCTAAGTCTTTCACCGAGAAACTATTTCTCAACCAAGTTTTAACATCCTGTAGAGAAGGTATGTCATTCCATATATGTTATATGTCATCTACATATAATACTAGGAATGTCACATTGCTCCCACTAACCTTCTTATAAACACATGGTTCATCTCCATTTTAAATAAAGCCAAACTCTTTGACCGTTTCATCAAAATGAATATTCATTATCCTCGAGGCTTGCTTCAGTCTATAAATAGATAGAAGCAACTTACAAACTATCATAGCAAACTTTGGATCGATAAAACCCTCAGGTGGTATCATATATACATCATCTTCAAGGCTCCCATATAAGAAAGCAGTTTTGACATCCATTTGCCAAAATCTCATAGTCAAAGTAAGCAACTATTGCTAACAAAATCCTGATAGACTTGATCATAGTAACCGGTGAAAAAGTCTCATCATAGTCTATACCATGAATTTGTTTGAAAATTTTTGCCACTAGTCGCGTCTTATAGGTCTGTACTTTACCATCCATGACAGTTTTCTTCTTGAAAACCCACTTGCACCCTATAGGTTTTACCCCTTCGAGTGGATCAACTAAAGTCAGTACTTTATTTTGATACATGGATTCCATCTCGGATTTCATGGCCTCTATCCATCTCTTGGAGTCTGAACTGTTCATAGCATCTTGGTAGGTGTGAGGCTTATCCTTATCCGTAAGCATCACATCACCATCTTGAGTCAAAAGAAATCTATAATTTCTCCCGGACTCATGGTGAATCCTACTTGATTTACGAATAACCTGTGTTTCCTAAACATGATTACTTTCAATATTTTGATATACATCCTGATCTTATTCCAACTCTGGTTCAATGTTATCATGTGGTTCTCGATCTTCATCGAGATGTATTATCCACCAACTGATTTTCTTAGAAATTATTTCTCCCTCAAGAAATACAGCGACCCGAGCAACAAACACTTTTTTCTCGGAAGAATTATAAAAACTATACCCTAGTCTCACTTGGGTATCCACAAAAATAGAATCTATCTAATTTTGGTCCAAGCTTGTCAGAGGCTAAACGTTTTACAAACGCTTCACGTCCCCAAATTTTCATAAATGACATGCTATGACATTCATCACTCTATATCTCATACAGAGTATTTTGAACCACTTTAGTCAGAACTTGGTTAAGTGTATATGCATCCGTCTCAAGAGTATAACCCTAGAAAGTGAATGGAAGATCCGCTTGACTCATCATCGATCGCACCATATCCAATAAGGTACGATTTCTCCTCTCAGAATCTCTATTCCATTGAGGTGTTCTAGAAGGAGTAAGTTATGATACACTATCACGCTCCTTCAAGAAACTCTTGAAATTGAGGTTTAAGTATTCTTCTCCACGATTTGATCGTAAAACTTTTATACTTTTCCCTTGTTTGCTTTTCTACTTCGGCCTTATATTCTTTGAACATATCCATATCTACTAAAATCATCAGTAAATGTTATGAAGTAGTATAAGCCACCCTTTGCCATCATACACATTCGACCACATACATCATTATGTATAAGTCATAATCGTTCGGTGGCCCTTTCACCTGATCAGGTAAAAGAAGCTTTAGTCACTTTACTAATGAGACAAAGTTCGCATCTTCTGTATGATTCAAAATCAAACTTATCCTAGTATCCATATATATGTAACTCAGAAATGTGTTTCTCATTAATCTGTCTTAACGACAATGCTAGAGGTAATGTTTGATTTGAGTCAACTTAGAACATATAAATTGTTAACTAATTATGCAACATTATAAGCATTATCATTAAAATAGAATAAACAACTATTATTTATTTATTTAAAATAAAAACCTTTCTTGTCCTGACAAGAAATTGACTTAATGTATCCGCTAAAGCAGGCACACAATAATAATTTATCAAGTTCTCAATCTCGCCTTATGGGAAAAATTAGGTATCGAGTTCCTTCAACTAGAGAAATAACTTTTGCTCCAATTCTAACCCTATACCTGAAACTTGACCATTACTAGTCTTCTTCTTTAGATCTTCCAAATACGCTCGACTATTTAACTTCCATTCATCCAGTTATTTCCACAGAAATGACAAATATCTCCTTTGGCAACACCACTATTAGGCTTCAAAAGCCCTTTGGGATTGGACTTTGGTTTGGCACCGAATAAGATCAAATCTTCACCTTGCCTGTCCGCTTTCCTTTCCCATTTGCATTCCATGTGTACATCATCAATATGGACATAATTCATGCCTTTATCGTGTTATTTTCAGCAGTTCTAAACATGCTTAACAACTCAGTGAGTATTCAGTCTACCTCATTCCTTTTGTTCTTAGCAAACTGAGAATAGAAGTTGTCCAAAGTTCATTTGATCAAATCAAGCCAAGTCTCTAGACCATTCTTGAAACCCAAAATATCAAGGTACATATGCCTATCACCTTTAGAACATGTGGTCCAACCGGATATGATTCTCCCATTAATACAAAAGTATTGTGCCTTATTATTGTCAAATCTTTCTGACGAGCCTATCCTTCAAACATCTTTTGAAGGTGCTCAATCATATCATAAGCATCATTATGCTCTTGTTGCTTCTAAAGCTCAGCACTCATAATTACAAGCATGAGACATGAAACATCAGTTTCATAATTTATTTACTTTTGGTAAGCATTTTGTTCTACACATGTTTCATTCTCAGCTAGAAGAAATAAGGGAGGGGTTTGAGTGACATCCTTGAACCCGAGGACAATCCTCAAGTTCCCATGTCAATCGAGGAAATTATTTCATGTCAGCGTGTCCTTCTCAAGGACTATTACATAGAGAAGTTATTTGTGTTATTTGTCATTTGATATCTATAATATTAAAGTGCATAAAATGACTTAGTCTACAGATGATCATTAAATTATGTTCAAGTGATTATTCATATATATATATATTCACAATATATATCTCCCACTATTTTTATCAAATCAATAGCCCTAACTATTAATTCGGAAAAAATATCTTCTATATCCTTTCTAGTGAGCCAAGATCCATATTTCACCATGCATTAGGTCAGCTTTTGCTTTTCTCCTAAAACATGATTATTTAGGTAGACAATATTTATCAATTATATCAACTATGTAACTCTTGGATAGCTTGGTAGAAAAACATTTGTTCATATTTATCTAATAAATCTCGCCAAACTCTATGCCTCTAAGTTCACAATCCTATTGTTGTAACTTAGTTAAGTCAAACCCAATAGTCAAAAGTATCAATATACTTCAACACATCTCCCACGATAGATGAGAGTACTTCATTTTGGCGAACCCACTCCTTATCGATCTAGGGTTAACGCATTAGACTTATTGGAAGGTATCCGATCAACTTAATATTAACTTTAAGGTTTTGTTAATTTTAAAACGATCATGATCCTATCATAAAGAGATTCCCAATTTTTCCTTGAATAAAATACTTCAAATCAATATTCATCAATGGTTTGATTTCCAGGTAGTGAGGGAGTCACAACGGTCTCGCTTAAAACCCACAATCTTACAAGTTCAAAGAACTCGCTTTAGACAAAATCGCCTCATGTCAGAAATAAAGAAAATTTGTATTTTATTCTGTGTTTCATAAATACGAGAATCTCATAATCATTTGTTCAATTTAAAATCTTGAGTCGTTACAGATTTTATCTTATTTAGAAAGCATGACATGGGTGTCATATCTAATACATACATTCTTAATCTAATTAAGCCTGCATCTTTATAAACTACTCTACACATACATTCATGTAAGTCATATGTCATAGCCTATTTGTATATTCGAGGATTCAACTCAACTCAAATAAGAATGTAATAAGTAAATAGTGGATCTACCGTCAGAGAGATCTCGCAAAGTAATATCTATCAAAGGATTCAGAAACAAGGTTCATCTACAGACTTGAGGAGTTAATTCACTGGAAGAAGTTCAAGAAGTTGATCATGCCTCAGTGATATAAATCAAGATCGTGGATTTAATCAAGTGACAGAGATCTCGTCAGGGTATCAATTAATTACAAGGATTTAATCTGAAGAAAATCAAAGTGTCAAAGTCAAGACATGAAGAAACGTCACGGAAGTTAGTCACTCATGAACCAGACAGTACATCGAGTGTCAACGTTGAAGTGGTGGAATTGATTCATAATTGACTGTGATTATCAGAAGATTTTCAGAAGAATGGTTGCTGCTTAAGATTAGTTTAATTCTCTATTAATTAATTAAGTCATATAATTTAATTAAGAAAATAAATTATATCTGCAAAGATTAATTTATTGATTAATTGAATTAATTGATTAATTAATTCTGAATTAATATTAATGATTTTCAGAATTTTAATTGGATTAAAATCTGCATTAAATCAGCAAGACAATTGAAAATGAACTAGCATGACAATCAGGATTGTCATACCGATTGTCATGCTAGGCCATTTTCAATAGTCTCACCGAAAGTTACACTAGGAGGATGATTGTCTTGCTAGTTCATTCTGATTGTCATGCTAGTTCATTCAGATTGTCTTGCTAGTTCAATCCATTGTCCTACCGAAAGTCTTGCCAGCTATAGGATTGTCATGCCAGTTCAATTCTATTCGGCTGTTGATTAAAAAGAAGCAGAACAGCAGCAACTCAATCATCCAGAAAAAATAGAAGCCAAGAACAAACAGAAAGAAAAAGCAGCCGCCTCTGAAACATTCAATTTTTTATCTGCTTAATTCAAGATCAATTTCTAGATTGCAAAGTTAAATCCAATCAACTAGAAATCATTCTCTTGTTCTTGTGTAACAATCTAGCGGATCAAAATCCCTAGAACTTAATCTCAAATCGCGTTTAGCATTTGATTCTAATTATTGCAAAAATAGAAAAAGTTCATGTCGAATTTATTCTAGATTTGTGATAATTGATTTGAGATTAATACCTTGTAATCGATACAGTTATTGTAACACCTTTCAAGTTTAATAATATTTTTATTTAACTTGAATTTTGTTTCACCTTTTTTTTATTCCGCATTTATTCGATTATTTGGTACTGTTTGTATTCAACCCCCCCTTCTACAAACACATTGGGACCTAACAATTCATCATATGCGCATATATATGTAAAGTGCAATAAATAAACGTGGTTGGTTATGGCTTCTTCCTATGTGATCTTTATCAAGCTAATGATAAAATCTAGGTCAATCTAAGGTGGAAATAAATACAGGCTAACTATTACTGATAGGGAATAAATAAATCCTGATTACGTAGTTAATGTTACATTAATTACACATGATTTGGGCTACAAGGCCCAATAAGAAGATGTATGACATTCAGACCAAAAAGGTTAACACATTGATCAGGCCTGATGGACCAGATCAGACCTGATGGAACAAAGAAGGCCCAAAACCCTGAATATTAATTAATTTCATAATTAATTAATAAGGGATAAGTCAGCTGATAAGATGAATCCTAGTGGAGAAATAAATCCTTGTAGATTGTCCTCCAAGGAACCTGGTGGGATAAGGAATCAGCTTCCTACCTCTTAGGACTCCAAAGTCCATTCTAATTCTGAGACTTGCCCACCAAGTCTCCTAACCCAAGTCCAATTCAAGGACTCCCAAACATCTATATAAGGGGCCTCACCCCACAAATCAGAACTATGTTTTTTGACTTGATCATTGGCAATCAGCAAGGTACATAGGCATCTTGTTAAGGCAGATCGAGTCACGAAACACAAGAGCAGTCAAATCGAGCCTCGAAGCTCACGTTCCTTAGTAATAGATACAACAATTATTATACCTTAGTTTTTGATCCATAACATTTGGCGCCGTCTGTGGAACAGCACAACAATAACCATGGCGAGAACACGGAGAACAAGCAGCGTCCTTTAAGGAGGGACACCCGCGGGGACAACCCAAACGATTTCGTCAACCGTGGAGGTGCCTCCGCATTCAACCTATGTCGTCACCTAAGGAGGAGCCCAGGTAGGGGCAACTGAAACTCAACCTCAAGGGACGATTCACACGGCTCCTCTAGGTAAAAATCCCCAACTTCAACAACTGCATACACCTGTGAATTCTCGACCCATTGGGTACGAGTATTCAACTGTTATAACCACTAACCCCCCTTATGGGATGCCCCTTTACCCCAAGGTTGGAGGAAGTGGACATGCTGGATGAAGTGAAGCACGTGGGCAAACACCCCCTACATATAAGGTTTGGATCCTATCCCGGAGGACCAGGAATTTTCTGGTCCTTATACTAAGAGAGATTTTGAATCTTCGGATGACGAAGTGGCCCCAAGAAGGAGATGTGCTGGCAAAAAGCTGATGGATGATGGTAACCAACGCCCTAGGAGCACCCGAGGGGTGAATCCCCAAAAAGTGCAGGAGAGAATCAAGGCCCATGAGGCTGATATTCAAAGGCTGAAGCGCGACTTGGAGGCACACCAGGTTTCCAGTCCCCCATTACCACCTAGGGTGAGAAATCATCCCCCAATCATAGACCTGGATGGTCCGACACGAAGTAGGGCTGTAGTCCCAAGAGCTGATCCAAGCAATCTTCTTCCCCTTGGAGATCCTGCTGATCCTACTCCACCATTCACTGAAGAGATAATGAATGTCCACATCTCAAGAAAGTTCAAGATGCCCACTATCAAAGCTTATGATGGCACGGGAGATCCCGCTAATCATGTCAGGACATTCTCCAATGCACTGTTGTTACAGCCCGTGAATGACGCTATTAAGTGTCGGGCCTTTCCTCAAACCTTGTCGGGTATGGCTCAAAGATGGTATAGTCGTCTGCCCCCGAACTCTATCGGGTCCTTCAGAGAATTAAGTCAGGCTTTTATTAAGCAGTTCATCAGCGAGAGAGTACATGAGAAAAGTTCAGCATCCCTCATGAACATTGTGCAGGGAGCGAAGGAATCCTTGAGAGACTACCTGAATCGTTTCACGAAGGAAACTTTAAAAGTCCCGGACCTTGATGACAAGGTAGCCATGATAACACTGCAACAGGGAACTAGGGATGAGTTCTTCAAGATGTCCTTGGCCAAGCGCCCCCCTGAGAGCATGTTGCAGCTCCAAGATAGGGCCGAGAAGTACATCAAGGTGGAAGAGAGCATAAGGAAGACCGTAGTGAGCAACGAGCCCGCTGGAGGCAAGAAGCGAAAAACTGATCTGAAGTATATCGCTAAGGACAAGTATCCTAGAACTGAGCAAAACCCTGATTCAACCCCTAAGAAGGGAGGACCTGGGCAAAAGTTCGCTGAATACGCTAAGCTGAATGCTCCTATAAGCCAGATCTTGATGGAAATCGAGAAAGACCAAGATATTCGTTGGCCTAAACCCTTGAAGGCAGATCCTGCCAAGCTAGACAAGAGCAAATATTATAGATTTCACAAAGATGTTGGTCATGACACCGATGAGTGTAGGCAACTGAAAGATAAAATAGAATTCCTTATTCGAAAAGGAAGATCGAACAAGTACACTATGGAAGGAAGAGATAGGAATAACAATGGGAGAAAGAACTTTGAAGATCGTAGGAGGGACCAAGACGATCAGGGGCAGAATCCCCATTCTAGGGGACCAGTCATAAATATAATTTTTGGAGGACCACGACCCCAAGGACCTGTGATAAACATGATTTTTGGAGGACCAACTACTGCTGGATTATCCAAGAACTCCAGGAAAGCATATGTCAGGAAGGTTATGCATATTGTTGGAGAAGCCCCGAAGAGGGCCAGGACAGGAGTAACAATGCCTTTTGATGATTCTGACCTAGAGGGTGTGAAATTTCCTCATGACGACCCGTTGGTCATAACACATATAATAGGAAACAACCCAATTAAGAGGGTCCTTGTGGATAATGGTGCTTCAGTGGATATCTTGCTCCATGACACCTTTTTAAGGATGGGTTATAATGACTCCCAATTGACCCCAACCGACATGCCGATATATAGATTTGCGGGTGTGGAATGCCCCGAGGAAGGTATAATCAAGTTTCCATTAACCATAGGACAGGAACCAAGGCAAGCAACATAGATGTTGGACTTTGTGGTGGTAATGGCTAGTTCAACTTATAATGCTATCATGGGAAGAACAGGGATACATGCCTTCAAGGCAGTCCTTTCTTCCTGTCATTCAGTTATGAAGTTTCCCACCCGTAATGGGATTAGAGAAGAGAGAGGAGATCAAAAAATGGCTAGAAGCTGTTATGTGGCCTCACTGAGGGCATATGGAGTTGGGGGGCAGGTTCTGCCTATTGAAGATCTGGATATCCGAGAGAATGATGAGAAAAGAGGGAAGCCAGCAGAAGTCTTGGTTTCGATTCCTTTAGCCCCCGAGGATCCTGAGAAGGTGACTTTCATTGGAGCCACACTAGAGGAGCCCCTTAAAGGGAAGTTGGTGAAATTTTTGCAAGAAAATAGTGATGTGTTTGCATGGTCAGCAGCTGATATGCCAGGCATAGACCCAGAACTGATTACTCACAAGCTGAATGTGGACCCAAATCGGAAGACAGGGAAGCAAAAGAAAAGAAGTTTTACTCCAGAGAGGCAAGAGACTATAAAACAGGAGGTAGAGAAGCTCTTAGAGGCTGGTTTCATTGAGGAGATACAATTTTCGAAATGGTTAGCAAACCCTGTAATGGTGAAGAAGGCCAATGGGAAATGGAGGATGTGTGTGGACTTTACTGATCTGAATGATGCATGCCCTAAGGACTGTTTCCCGTTGCCAAGGATAGATACTTTGATAGATGCCACTGCTGGGCATGAGATACTGAGCTTTATGGATGGATTTAGTGGATACAATCAGATCAAGATGCACAAGGGAGACATCCCAAAGGTATCATTCATCACTGATTTGGTGTTTATTGTTATCTTGTTATGGCATTTGGTCTCAAGAATGTAGGAGCCACCTATCAAAGGTTGGTAAAAAAAAATTTTAAGGATCTTATTGGCAAGACCATGGAAGTTTATGTTGATGACATGTTAGTTAAGAGTATAGTGAAGACTGGCCATATAACCCATTTGAGGGAAGCTTTTGAGGTCCTGAGATACCATAAGATGATGTTAAATCCTACGAATTGTGCTTTCGGAGTAGGGTCTGGAAAGTTTTTGGGATTGATGGTCTCTAAGGGAGGAATCGAGGCCAATCCCGATAAAATAAAGGCAATCATGGACATGGAGCCGCCAAAAACTATCAAAGATGTTCAAAAGCTCACTAGAAGGGTTGCTGTGCTGGGACGATTCATCTCCAAGTCTGGAGACAAGTGCTTGTCATTCTTCAAGTCCTTAAAGAAGGTTAAGGATTTTGTATGGAGTGAGGAAAGCCAGAAGGCATTCGAGGAATTAAAAAAATATATGGCTCAGGCCCCGTTGTTGGCCAAGCCAGTTTTGAATCAAGTTTTATACTTGTACTTGGTCATTTTAGAGAGTGCTTTGAGCGCTGTATTGGTTAAGGAGGAACTTACAAACCTGAAACCCGTATACTATGTCAGCAAAATTCTGCATGAAGCTGAGTTGAATTATTCAACTATTAAGAAGTTTGCTTTAGCCTTGGTAATGGCTTCGAGAAAGTTGTGTCCATACTTCCAGGCTCATAAGATTGAGGTACTAACAAATCAACCCCTGAGAAATATCATTCATAGTCCCAAAGTTAGTGGGAGGTTGATCAAGTGGGCAATAAAGCTGGGAGAATTTGACATTAATTATAAGTCACGAATGGCAATAAAAGCCCGGGCATTGGCTGACTTCGTGGTGGAATGTACCATATCCAACCAAGAAGTTGGGGGGAAGGAGGATACCATACCTCAAGATAAGGAAATTGATAAGGGGGACAAAGAACAGGATGATAAGGAGAAAGAATATTGGGTTCTCTATTTTGATGGAGCATCAAAAACAAATTCAAGTGGAGCAGGTTTGGTTTTACAAAGCCCCGATGGGTTCTTGATTGAGTATGCCATGAAGTTAGACTTCCCGACCACAAACAATGAGGTAGAATATGAAGCTCTGATAGCTGGCCTCGGCCTAGCAGGGACATTGAGAGTTAAGAACTTGAAGGTCTGTGGAGACTCGAAGTTGGTCTTATCCCAGGTAAAGGGAGAGTTTGAGGCAAGGGATGATACGATGGCTAAGTATGTCCGCCTAGTAAGGGCTGTGATGACCCAATTCGATGAATGTCATGTTGAGCACATTCTAAGGGAGGAAAATGCTAAGGCAGATGCCTTATCAAAGTTTGCTTCATTTGAGATAGAGGAAAGTTCAGGAAGTGTATACTTTCATATTTTGAAGACACGGAGCATTGATGTTAAGCTTGTAGCTCCTATTGGTCTGGGGATGTCATGGATCGATCCCATTAAGACCCATATTCAAACTGGTTGGTTGCCAAATGATGCTACTTAAGCACGGAAGTTGGGTGTTCGAGCACTAAGATACTCCTTGATAGACGGGATTTTGTATAAAAGATCTTATGTGGTTCCCTACTTAAGATATCTCAGGCCCGATGAGGCACACTGGGCTCTGGAAGAAGTATATGAAGGTATCTATGGGCAACACTTGGGGGGCAGAGCGCTAGCTCATAAGATAACCCGTTTAGGCTTCTACTGGCCAGAAATGATGGCTGATGCCAAAGAGTATGTGAAGAAGTGTGACCGCTGTCAAAAGCATGCACCTGTCGTTAGACAACCCCCCGAGATGCTGACCTCCATTAACTCACCTATCCCCTTTGCTATATGGGGAATGGATATACTTGGGTCTTTCCCCATGGCCACGGCACAAAGGAAGTTCCTGATTGTAGCCATTGATTATTTTACTAAGTGGATTGAAGCCAAGCCTTTGGCCAAAATCACAACTAAGCAGGTTGCATAATTCCTGTGGGAAAATATCATGTGCTGATATGGAATTCCCCGCATCCTAGTCACTGACAATGGAATACAGTTCAACAATGAGGAATTTAAGAAGTATTGTGAGGAGAATGAAATTGAATTACGATTCACCTCTGTGGCTCACCCGCAAGCCAATGGGAAAGCGGAAGTGGCGAATCGAATAATCCGTGATGGACTAAAGAAGAGGATCGAGAAGTCGAGGAATAACTGGGTGGATGAAATACTCCCAATACTATGGGCCTATAGGACTACCTGTAGAGTCACGACTGGAGCAACTCCCTTCATGTTAGCATATAGAGTAGAAGCAGTTGTTCCTGTAGAAATATCACATTTCTCCCCCAGGATTCAAGCTTTCAATGCTAAGGAAAATGAAGAAGGGCAAAGGTTAGCCCTGGATCTAATTGATGAAGTGCGAGATGAGGCACATGCGAAGATAGTGGAATATCAGAAAAAGGCTTCGTTCTACTACAACCTAAGGGTTAAATCAAGGTTCTTCAAAAAGGGTGACTTAATCTTGAGGAAGGTGGAAGCTTCTGGTGTAGGGAAGAAAGGGAAGCTTGCCCCAAATTGGGAAGGGCCATACAAGGTCAAGAGTGTTCAGGCTAGAGGAACCTACAAGCTTGAGACTATGGATGGTTTTGAAGTCCCGAGAACTTGGCATGCACAAAACCTGAAGATTTACTATGTGTTAAGCGGTTGAGCATGATTCTCACTTGTCAAGATGACAAGTAGGTTAAAAAGCACCTTGAAGCTTTTCTTGCTTATGATTTACATATTTTAGTTTTGTTTTGAGGTTTATTAAGACTGGTGTAAGGGATGAATCCCAACAATTTGTGAAATTCAGAAAGTTTTCAAAATATGTTTTGAATTCCAATAACAAAACTAGTAAACTAAGTGCATGGGATGAAAGCATAAAGTTCGAATAAATAAAACAAGTTTAAATAAATAATACAAAGTCTGATAAACAAAGTCTCGAAGACAAGATAAAAGAGATAAGCCACGCAGGGCAGGAAAAGCTCTAAGGAGTAGATGTGCCCTCGGCATTCATATAATCATCTCCTCCGCTCTCGCTAGAATTCTCTGTCGTCTCGGAGGAGGAAGAGTTATCATCCGCAGCAGGCCTGGAAGACGACTCGGGAGGAGGAAGAAGCGGGTCTTGAGGGATACGATCTGAGACAACCACTCGGGTACGAAACCTCTGCAGTAAAGCCTCGTCATCAGGGCAAACATAGTCCACCGGGTTAATATCAGGACAGGCCTCGTTCACGGTCCCAAGGGTCGTGTCCCAGCCAGTCCTAAAAAACCCAGGAAAGACTGAGTCATCCCTCACCCTCATGGACTGGGTAAGCTCCTCCGAGTCCAAGTAGTTATCGATTGCCTTATCTTTCTTGGCCCGTAGCACCACCAGCTCAGCGTTGGACTCGCCGAGCTCCTCCTCCTTACGCTTCAGCTTCCGCTCCAAAGCGGCGTACTTCTTCTGTTGCTTCCTGAGGGCATTATCCGCTTTATCCGAAGCCCTCTTCCAGGATTCAGCTTGCCTCACAACGCCTTGGAAGTAGGCTTTAGACTGAAATGAAACAATAAACAGAAATATAAGGCAAGTGAATGATACAAGTAAAAAAGAGTACAAACGTAAGAAATAGTCATACCGAGGCTAAGGACTGAGCTCACATGAGCTTTATCCTCTCCAAGTTAGGAGTAGCCACAACGTCAGTGAAGTCCTTGGGAGTTACGCTGTGGTAAGACCAATCCCAGGCATGCTTCATGGATCCAACCACGGTATCCCCTCAGCGAAATCCCCAAAGAGGCTGAAAGTCGCCCGTAGCAGCAGAGATAGGAGCAGCAGCAGTGATAGGGGCACTGTGGCCCTCATCTCCCTCAACTGGAACCTCCACCATGGGCTCCTTGTGCTTCCATAGGAAGCTAGGCTCCGTAGCCTTTCCTCGAGTATCCAGGCCCACAAGACGAGCCTTCTTCATCCTGGCAGTCTCCTCAACGGAAGGCACATTATCCTCGTTGATCTCCTTAGCAGCTGCAAAATAAGAGAAAAAACAAAATAAAAATGAGAAAGGAAGAAAAATACCCTGTTGAGAAACAGAGGATAGCCCCACGTGGATGAGGGAGAACTCCTCTAAAAGAGTCCAGCTGATAGTGGCACCATTATCCCGAGTAAGCTCATCATAAATGATAGTTTCCTTGGGGGTTAGGTGAATGGATTTGAGGCTACCATCACTAACCTTCCTGAAGGAAGATCTGAAGAGGGTGCCCCAGTCACCATTCTCCCACCTTAACCCGACAAAACTATTCCTCCAATTTTGGTTATTGTCGGGAATGGAGGCGCTGTTAAAAATATGCTTACACTTCGGCCTTTGTTTAACGTAGACCCAACCGCAATTACCAGAAGAACTGTTGTAACATTGAAAAACCTTCCTATTCATCACAACTTATATCTTGGCGGGGTCTACTTTAATTCCTTCACTATTGACTACGTGTCTAAGAAACTGAACTTCTTTAAACCAAAACTCGCACTTTGAAAAATTGGCATATAACTTTTCTTTTCTCAAAATTTCTAAAGAAATCCTCAAATGTTCCATATGGTCTTCCTCCGTCTTGGAGTACATCAAAATATCGTCGATAAATACTATAACAAATTTATCAAAATACTGCTTGAACACTCTATTCATAAGTTCCATAAATGTGACTGGCACGTTCGTCAACCCAAACGCCATTACTAAAAACTCATAGTGTCCGTATCTCGTTCGAATCATCGTCTTGGGTATATCTTCCACTTTAATCTTCAGTTGATGATACCCAGATCTTAGATCAATCTTTGAATAACAAGTAGCTCCTTTTAACTGATCAAACAAGTCATTGATTCGCGGTAGAGGGTACTTATTCTTAATCGTCAACTTATTTAATTCGCGATAGTCAATGCACAACCTCATACTTCTGTCTTTTATCTTCACAAATAACACTGGTGCACCGCACGGGGATACATTTAGGAATATTACTCCTTTATCCAATAATTCTTGTAATTGCATTTCTAATTCCTTCATCTCAACTGGTGCCATTTGACAGGAAGCTTTCGATACTGGTTTCGTCCCAGGAGCCAAATCAATCGTGAACTCGATCTCTCGATCTGGAGGTAGTCCAGGTAATTTATCTGGAAACACATCGAGAAAATCTCTTACTACGAGAATATTCTCAATCCTTACACATTCCCTCTTTATATCTTTGACATGAGCCAAATAAGCTTCGCATCCTTGACGTAGCAATCTCCTCATCTGAATAGCGGATAGAAACTTCTTCTCTTGTCTTTTTTCCTTAAATATCACTTCAACTCCATCCTTGGTCTTTAACTTCACCTTCTTACTTTTACACTCAATTTGCGCCTCGTGGTTTGACAACCAATCCATTCATAATATAACGTCAAACTCTCCTAACTTAAAAGGAATTAAGTCAGCAGAAAAGTTCCGACCTTTTATAATCAATTCGCAATTGGAACAAATCCTATTAGCAGAAATTCTCTCTTGATTTGATACTTCTATAATCAAATTGGGTTCAAGAGGGTACGCAACACATTTTAGTCTATCAAGAATACTTTCTGTAATAAAGGATCTAGTTGCTCCAGAATCCATGAACACTTTTACTTCTACTGAGTTTATAACGATCGTACCTGCTACCACATCCACATCTTGTACAGCATATTTCATTATCATGTTGAAGGTTCTAGCTCTGGGTTAAGCTGTTGATACTGGGAGAAGTGGCGGTCCAGCAATCCTAAGAACATTTGCCTTTTAAACCGGCTCCTTACAACTCCTAGCTATATGGCCCACCTTTTCACGCTTGAAACAAGTCAATTCTGGCTTCCTTGCTCCACTTGGGCACTCTGATGAATAATTCCCTTTCTGGTTACACCTAAAACATGTCACATCCAGCTTGTTACATCTTCCCAGGTGTTTCTTTCCATAAACTTTACACTCTTGAATCTGAGGTCTACTATCCTTTCTCGGCTGTCCTGTCTTCTGAAAATGATTCTTTTGAGCTCCATTCCCGGGTTTAAACTTTTGAAACTTTTGATTCTGACCTCCACAATTCTTTCCAAAATTCCCTCTAAACTTCGAACTTCCTTGTTCTTGCTCTGAGTTCTCAAACTTCCTTTTCATACCTTCATTCTCTCTCTTTGCAGCTTCTCACTCCCCTTCCACTATCATTGCCTTCTACACCAGGGCGGCATAGTTCTTGATCTCTAAAAGTGCCACTTGACTCCGTATCCATGGCCTAAGTCCTTGTTGGAATCTTTTGGCCTTCTTTGCTTCCGTATTCACATACTCAGGTACAAACCTAGATAACTCCGAAAATTTTACTTCATATTCCGCCACCGACATATCCTCTTGTCTAAGATCCAAAAAACTTCATCTCTAACTAGTCATGCATATAACTTGGCAAGTACTTCTCCCGAAACATCTCAATAAACTTTCCCCACAATAAGTCTTTTCCTTCAAGTAAAGTTTTTGAAGATTCCCACCAGTAACTTGCCTCGTCCTTAAGGTAATAACTCACATACTGAGCTTTCTTTTCATCCCTAACTTTTGCTAACTCAAACACTTTCTCCATTTCTCTTAACCACGACTGACCTTTTATCAGGTCGGGAAAACCTAAGAACTCCGGGGGATGTACAGACTGAAATTGTTTGAAGTTTCCAATTTTAGGGGCTACGGGTTATTGCAAAAGCTGAGCAAGTCGATTCATCACAGTGGTATCTTGGTTTAGTTCTTGATCTTGGGTTTGAGTTTCTTCTTCTAAGTGATCTGGTAAGTTGGTCATTTCTTTCAAACCTGATTGAGCAATTATTTAGCAATACAATAGCATGGCATTGATATATGACAATAAAATTTAATTTGAAATAACTTTTACGGGTTTTAAGCTTTTACCCAATTTTGCACATGCAATCCTATTGCTATATAATTTCTCTTATCAGTTGTGTGTTTTCAAATGGTAGAGGTATGATTTGCGAAATGTTAAACATGGTTACATAGAAACATGGTATGTAAAATAGTTTATAAAGATTTCCAGGGGCACAATAGGAAATAAGATATATGATTGATTCAACAAGCTAAAGGTATATTGATAAAAGGTCTGATTATATCAAGTTCTGAAATAAGGTACAATAATATGGCAGGGTTAAACAGAGGAAAAACTGGAAAACATCCCCCTAGCTACCCCTAACTTCTAACAACCGCTACGGTACTAAGTTCTGAAATATAATACATCATAACAAATGAAAAAGAGATCCCGACATCTGACTAAGTATCACAAGCCTACTGGCGCTGAAAGAAAACAACAACTACAGGCTCCACCAGATGTCCTGCCTGACCAACACTATCTAACTGTCCAGAATCTCTCTCAACACAACCAACATCCAACAAATAATCTAATGCAGCCTCCGGGCCTCAACATCAGCATCACTAGTGGACGGTCCCTCATCCAATCTCCTCCAGGAAACCTGTTCCACCATCTGAATTCGGGCTCTCCACTCATCCTCCACAACTGAAGTCCTCTGCCTAGACTCTCGAGCTAGCCTATCCACTAAAGCTCCCAACTCAAGAATGCGTGAGTAAACAAAATCTCGATCTTGGGCTAACTTGCCACTAACACTAATAAGCACCATCTTAGGAATCCCAGACTCTGGCTCAGGGGCTGGGGTCTCTGACTCTGGCCTCAAGTGTGATATCTACATAGGAATTCTCACTACTCTCAAATGGATCCTCCTCCGGATCTGATATAACATACTTAGGCTCCTCTGAAGAGGGTGGAATAGAGTCCACTGAGGTACCGGTCAAACTAATCTCTGAGTCAGAATTACTACCACTACTGGGGTCCTTAGATAAAACACAAAACTGTAACCAAGAAACAGCGTTAGGGTTAAATAAGACTTCCGTCTCACTCACACCCTAACTCTAGTTGCCACATTAACCTATTCACTTCACTTAGACTATACCTAATAGTCTAACTCAACTCTATACGAGTCGATCACTCTCGCGATGTAGATATATACCCAAAATACCCTTTTTATCCTAACTTGTCTCAGGGACTAGATCTTGTAGCTCTGATACCAACTTGTGACGCCCTCAATTTCGGGTTTAGGAAATGAGGACCCACACACCATTAAACTAATAATAAAATAACATAAACCCCGATTAACTACTAACAGGCTCTAAACAGGATTAAGTATGAGACAAGACAAAACTATCAACCAACCTATTATTATTACAACCCAAAATATATTATCAAATTTACATAACCGATTCCGACTTGAAACCTATAGTTAACCCATCGAATCATTACAACCTTTCCAACTACGCACTTGCTCACACAACCTGAACCACCTGCTCTGGCATCTGGAAGCCTACAACATGGTAGGGGCCACCAGGTACGGTCTTACGAGCAGTGCGCCTAAGCCTGGCCATCTTCTCGCTTAACTTCCATGGTTAGAAAAAAGCAAAATATATGAGCATAAAAAGCTCAGCAAGTAACTATATGACAGTTCTATAATGCAACAATAACAAAATAACTCTTGAGGCATTCTACTTTAAATCTCTATGTGGTAGATTTCTATTTCTGGCTATAGAAGGGTTATGAAGAAAGATATGGGCTTTCAGGAATTCAAGGCTCAAGATAGGGTGAAAGTCGACATTCATCACAATCAATAGTAGGATCTCAATGGATCTTTCAAGTGGAAAGCAAGAATCTATTCAACTCTGGGAATCAATTATATTATTGATAATAAAATTAGAAACAAGAATCAGGGTTCTCAAAGTTATATGCTAAACAATAACACAATCAACTCATCTCAATTCATTTTAAATTATTTCATTTTCAAGGAAGCAATTGCTAAGGAAATGTATTCAATTTCTCTTTATAAAGTGACAGGGAACCCTTGATTGGACTACTTTAACTTTCATAAATAATAATACGGGTGATCAGCCCGTACGGACCTCCATCTGGTCGTTAAGGTACCTATGGCATAATTTTAGCCTTAAATCGGACTAGCCCCGCTAGCCTCTTATATGACTGGACTAGTCCCACTAGTCTCTTACATCTCAATCCAATACATCAGGAATTCATTTGGAAAACCTTGTGTTGGAAAAAGAAAGGTTTGACTAAGTTCATTTTTATTATTACCAAGAATATGAAATCATTCGGACTCTTTCAAGTCGAAAATTATTTTTAAGTTTAATTTATGATTCAAGGAAAGTGAATGAAGCAAACGTAAATAGGGATCAATACCAAGGAACTGGATAAAATGATAAACGTGGATCAATAACAAGGAACTGGATCAAATGACAAACATTGATCAATACCAAGGAACTGGATCAAATGAAAAACATGGATCAATACCAAGGAACTGGATCAAATGACAAACATGGATCAATACCAAGGAACTGGATCAAATGATAAACAAGGTATATAAGTTAGGAAATCAAAACAGTTCTAAGCATCATTACAAGATAGGATAAACAACGGAATGAATGATCATTATGCAAGGGAGTTCATAAAGGTTCTTATAGGGTTTACGAGAATTCAGGGTATCAATAGGTGATCAGGATAAGAATAAAAAGGTTCCATATCGGATTGAACAATAATCATATCAAGCCATTACAAGAATCAACAATAGGTTCACAAGGAACAATAACAGGGTTTCTCAAGAATCAATAACAGGTTCATAAGGAACAATAACAGGTTCATAAGGAACAATAACAGGGTTTCTCAAGAATCAATAACAGGTTTACAAGGAACAATCACAAGGTTTCTCAAGAATCAATAACAGGTTCAAAAGGAACAATAACAGGGCTTCTCAAGAATCAATAACAGGTTCACAAGGAACAATAACAGGGTTTCTCAAGAATCAATAACAGGTTCACAAGGAACAATAACAGGATTTCTCAAGAATCAATAACAGGTTCACAAGGAACAATAACAGGGCTTCTCAAGAATCAATGACAGGTATATCACAATTGCAATAAAAAGCCTCTAGTTACTCATGGCATCAATAATTTCCTCTCTATATATAATTCAGAAGAGAAGGCAGAGTTACTTTCCTGGATTCGCTTTCCTGTTTTACGGGGTTTGAGCTACTGCCACCTAGTATACCTTTCCCTTTCCTAGCCTGAATGCCTTTACGATTCAAATCTACAATTCAAAATCAAAACCCTAATTAGATTCCCACTCGACGTTCCCGGAACGTTTAACAACTATCTCAATTTATTCTAATGCTTTACTTTATCCTTACGAGTATAGTTACAAGTATACTCACATAACACATATGCAATATAATTTACTTAAAACTCAATAATATGGTCGTAATAACCAACTATATAATCTCATAATCGAATAACTCAATCCTTCTTTTTAATTTACATAATTCGAACCAAATATTAAGATAAAAACCATCCATAATCACATGCAACCATTTATTTTAACATGCATGATCTATTTCACACATATTCTCTCATTTAAACCCAAATCGACCATGTTTATCACATAATCAAACCAAAATCATATAAACCGAGAACTTCATTCATAAAATCAAGTAATCATTTTGACTATAAACAGTAACTAAAAACAACTAGCATGCAAGCCATAAAAATCAATTTATTCCCTTTTTAATTACAAAACCCATTCGGGTTTTTCAAATACACACACATGCACACACCATTTTTGACATGCAACCTTTAACTCACATATTTATCTCACCAAAATCCATTATTTAATCATTCTACTCAAGATCAAATGAAGTTACACCTTGTATACACAAAATCTTTTATGCATGCAAAGAATTTTCTTAAAAATAAGATTTTATAGTTCATACCAAACTCAATACTAAATATAAGCAAGTAAATCATGGATTATCAATCAAAACTCATTTGGAAATCAAAACCCCATTTTATCTTTCCAAAAATTCGAACTACACAAAGTCAAAACCAAAGAAAATACAACATATAGCACACTACACTTAACCTATAATCATACACTAATAAATTGAGATTTTCTTAGATATAATCAAGAGAAGTTGATTTTCAAACTAGCTTAAACACTTACATGCAAATGTTATATGAGTAGAAGATTGAAAATGATGACTATAGGTAGCAATATCTTTGAATTTGGACTAAATTTTGATGTTGCATGCAAGAGAGAGAAAGAGGGAGAATGAGAAAGAATGAGAGAGAAGAAGAGAGGGAGAGAGAGCCGAGAGTGAAGAAGAAGAAAGGGGAGAGATGGAAGAAGTGAAATGAATGGAGTGGGGATGCAAATGATAAGCACTTGTCTCTTTTTATTCTCACAAGTTAGTGGAAATGGGAATTTACCAACCAATATGCCCTCCTCTCATTACTAGCACAAAATGCATGCAAGGATGATATGGTAATTTGGTTAAGTTGAAATGAGATAGTGGGGTAGGAAATGACACAACTATACTTCTATTATATTGTGAGTGGAAATGCATGCAAGGGCAATTATGTAATCTAATAATTATTAGCAAACTTTTCTTTCTTCAATTGTTTTTTCTCTTTTTATTCTTAACTGAAAACGAATTTGATTAATACATAACTCTCTCAGAAAAGGTGAAAATATCATGAATTTTCTATGAATTTTACAAGGTTGCGCTCAAAATAGAAATATAACTTGAGAAAATCATTTTAAAATACACCGACCATAAAATAATTTCATCTATCATTTTTATAAAGTCCCTAAGAATATCTTGGAGATAATAAAATAAATTTCACATCTCGACCATACTCAAATAATTTTCTAAAAATGAATAAAGGTTCAATACACCTTAATTGAATCAAATCAATTTCATAAAATCATTTGGAATCATCCAGATCACGTAATCATGCATATAGACAAACAAACACATATATTCACACATCACAACTCATATTCGATCACAAAATTTCCCTTTTATTATTATTCCCCTTTTTCGCGTAACAGGTTGCGTCCTGTCTAATGGCCCAACGCTGAGCGTTTTCAATTACGCTTCTCATTCATATAACAAACTGGAATATAATATTCATTTAAACCTTTCCACTTCACATAATAACACATAATTCACTTAATCACACTTTTATTCACATAATTTATAATTACAACACAAAAGTATGCTTAATTCACTTAATCACGTCGCGAATTTATCAGTCGCTACATACTACATTGTACATTATTCACAAAAGGTTTAATCGATCACCAATTCGGTTATTATTACTTGGGAAGCAATGATGTATTACTAGATGCCGCTCATTATTTATGATTTTATATTAGATTTAAAATTCGTTGCCAATGTAATAATAACCTATAGGGTCACACACAAAGAATGCTTAAAGGATTATTTAAATTTAAATTGGATTTAAATTAAATTAAAGTAGTTTGAATTATTTATAATATTAATTAAGTATGACTTAATTAATTAGATAAATAATGATATTCGAATTTACTAATATCAATTATGAAATTCGGTTGTTAAATAATTAAGTGTGACTTAATTATTATATAAATAGGAATTTCGAATTAATAATAACTCCTAATCAGTTAAGAGTTATAATTATTTTTCTACTCTCTATATTATATCTCTTGTGTGGCTGATTTTGTGTGCAAGACTTTTACTAAAACCCTAGCCACAAGAGAGAAGATGGAGAGGGCAAGAAGAAACGAGTTTGTGATAGTACACATCCAATCCCTGAGTTCAAGCATTCGTGTGGATACCGATAGAGCGTAAATCGCGAGAGGAGGATGCATGGTGATTGAAAAATCTTTGGATCTCCATTATTCAACCAATTTGTAAAGCTTCACAAGGTAAACAATCTGATCTATGAATTATATATATGTTTTTCGCATGGATCCTGCGGTGGGTTTCGAAAATTCTGGTTTTTCACATTTTTATTTATTGTTTTTATTGCGTTTATGTGCTCGAAACCCTTCAATGACATTAGAGCTACTTGTGAAAAGTGTTTAATTCATATTTGTGTTTACCGATTTTATGATGATAACATGTATACAATATTCCATGACTGTTATGTATGCAATTTTGTATGTTTTACATGTTGTTATGTTTATATATGCGTATATATATGTATTGAATATCTGATTTTTATGAGAGTTGTATAATCATATGATGATTATATCATCTTTATATATATACATATATATACATCTTTTTTGTTTGTTCTTATTATAAGAATCTTATTTTATACGATTCAGAATCAGATGCAACGGATTTGCTAAAATTTGTGCCTGGTGTTCGATTTTGGTGAACGAATAAGCTATTTCAGAACTAATCGAGCGTCTAAATGAAACTGATTGCTAGAGCTATCATCGACTGATCTGTAAGGCTTTTGACGTCATTTAGGCCCTGTAATCTGCGATTTAATGTTATCAGATTTAATTTTGAATTTTCTGATTTTTGCCATATTTAGTTTTTATGATTAGATCATGATGGGTATGATATGTTAAGATCATATTATGTGTTTTAACATGTTATTATGTGTTAATTGAGCATGGTGGATGGTTATGGCTTATGACCTTAGGTTAATGGTTTTGTTTTTTTAAATACGTCTTGCATGTCGTTTGATCTTGTAATTATTAAATCTCGAATATAACTCGAGTTCTTATTGTAAGTACATTAGATTAGTTTTTATTTTTCATTTGTGTAATGTACATTAAGACATGAAGATTTGAAGATCAAGGAAGGTTAATCTCACATGGAGGTCATCCAAGGAAGCAATACAAGAAAGAAGACATGTAATAGTTAGCCTGTATTTATTTTCCACCTTATATTGACCTAGATCTTTGTCATTAGCTTGATAAAAATCACACCGGATGAAGCCATAACCAACCACATTTAATTTATCGCACTTTACATATATATGTTCATATGATAAATGTGTGTGTAGAGTAGTTTTTAAAGATGCATGCTTAATTAGATTATGGATGTATGTATTAGATATGACACCCATGCCATGCTTGCTAAACAAGATAAAATCTGTAACGACTCAAGATTTTAAAATGAATAAACGATTATGAGATTCTCGTGTTTATGAAACACGGAATAAAATACAAATTTTCTTTATTTCTAACATGGGGCGATTTTGTCAAAAGCGAGTTCATTGAACTTGTAAGGTTGTGGGTTTTAAGCGAGACCGTTATGACTCCATCACTACCTGGAAATCAAACCATTGACGAATATTGATTTAAAGTATTTTAATCAAGGAAAAATTGGGAATCTCTTTATGATGGGATCATGATCGTTTTAAAAGTAACAAAACCTTAAAGTTAATAATAAGTTGATCAGATGTCTTCCAATGAGTCCAATGTGTTAACCCCTAGATAGACAAGGAGTGGGTTCGCCAAAGCGAAGTACTCCCATCTATCGTGGGAGATGTGTTGAAGTATATTGATACTTTTTGACTATTGGGTTTGACTTAACTAAGTTACCATAATAGGATCGTGAACTTACAGGCATAGAATTTGGAGAGACTTATTAGATAAATATGAACGAATGATGTTCCACCAAGCTATCCAAGAGTTATATAGTTGATATAATTGATAAATGTTGTCTAACTAAATAATCATGTTTTAGGAGAAAAGCCAAAGCTAACCTGACGCATGGTGAAATATGGATCTTGGCTCACTAGAAAGGATATCAGATATTTTTTCCAAATTAATAGTTAGGGCTATTGATTTGATAAAAATAGTGGGAGATATATACTGTGAATATATATATATATGAATAATTATTTGAATAAAATTTAATGATCATCTGTAGACTAAGTCATTTTATGCACTTTAATATTGTAGATATCAAATGACAAATAACACAAATAACTTTTTTATATAATAATCCCTGAGAAGGACAAGCTGACATGAAATAATTTCCTCAATTGACATGGGAACTTGAGGATTGTCCTCAGGTTCAAGGGTGTCACTCAAACCTCTCCCTTATTTCTTCTAGCTGAGAATGAAACATGTGCTGAACAAAATTCTTACAAGAAGCAAATTGATTATGCATCTGATGTTTCATATCTCATGCTTGTAATTATGAAGGCTGGGCTTTAGAAGCAACAAGAGTATAATGATTCTTATGATATAATTGAGCACCTTCAAATGATGTTTGAAGGATAGGCTCGTCAAAAAGATTTGACAATAATAAGGCACCATACTTTTGCATTAATGGGAGAATGATATCCGGTTGGACCAGATGTTCTAAAGATGATAGGTATATGTACCTTGATATTTTGGGTTTCAAGAATAGTCTAGAGACTCAGCTTGATTTAATCAAACAATCTTTGAACAACTTATATTCTTAGTTTGTTAAGAACAAAAGGAATGAGATAGACAGAACACTCACTGAGTTGTTAATCATGTTTAGAACCGCTGAAAATAATATGGTAAAGGCATGAATTACGTCCATATTGATGATGTACACATGGAATGAAAATGGGAGAGGAAAGTGGACAGGCAAGGTGAAGATTTGATCTTCTTCGGTGCCAAACCAAAGTTCAATCCCAAAGGGCTTTTGAAGCCTAATAGTGGTGTTACTAAAGGAGATGATTATCATTTCTGTGGAAATAACTGGATGATTGGAAGTTAAATTGTCGAGCTTGTTTGGATGATCTAAAGAAGAAGACTAGCAATGGTCAAGTTTCAGGTATCAAGTTAGAATTGGAGCAAACTTTGTTGCTCTAGTTGACGGAACTCGATACCTAATTTTGCCCATAAGGCGAGATTGAGAACTTGATAAATTGTTATTACGTGTCTGCCTTTAGCGGATACATTAAATCAATTTCTTGTCAGGACAAGAAAGGTTTTCCTTTTAATTAAATAAACAATAGTTATTTATTCTATTTTAATGATAAGGCTTATAATAATGCACAATTAGTTAATAATTTATATGTTCTTAGATGACTCAAATCAAACATTACCTCTAGCATTATCGTTAAGCCATATTAATGAAAAACGCATTTCTGAGTTAAATATAGATGGATACTTGGATAAGTTTGATTTTGAATCATACGGAAGATGCGAACTTTATCTTATTGGCAAAATGACTAAAGTTTCTTTTACCTGATCAGGTGAAAGGGCCATCGCACAATTAGGACTTATACATAATAATGTATGTGGTCGAATACGTGTAATGGCAAGGGGTGATTTTTACTACTTCATAATATTTACCGTTGACTTCAGTAGGTATGGAAATGTATATCTTATAAAGAATAAATCTGATTCTTTTGAAATGTTTAAAGAATATAAGGCTGAAGTAAAAAAGCAAATAGAGGAAAGTATAAAAGTTTTATAATCAGATCATGGAGGAGAATACTTAAGCCTCAATTTCAAAATGTTTCATGAAGGAGTGTGATAGTGTATCATAAATTACTCCTTCTGGAACACCTCAATGGAATAGAGACTCTGAGAGGACAAATCGTACCTTGTTAGACATAGTGCGATCGATGATGAGTCAAGCATATCTTCCATTCAGTTTCTGGGGTTATGCTCTAGAAACGGCTGCATATATACTTAACCAAGTTTTGACTAAAGCGGTTCAAAATACTCCGTATGAGATATAGAGTGATAAATGTCATAGCATGTCATTTATGAAAATTTGGGGATGTGAAGCGTTTGTAAAACATTTAGCCTCTGACGAGCTTGCACCAAAATTAGATAGATGCTATTTTGTGGGATACCCGAGTGAAACTAGCATATAGTTTTTATAATTCTTTCGAGAAAAAAGTGTTTGTTGCTCGGACCACTGTATTTATTGAGGGAGAACTACTTTCTAAGAAAATAAGTGGGAGGATAATACATCTCGATGAAGATCGAGAACCACATGATAACATTGAACCAGAGTTACAATAAGATCAGGATGTACATCAAAATGTTGAAAGTAATCATGTCCAAGAAACACTGGTTATTGTTAGGCACAAAACACGTGCTAATAATTCACGCAAGTATACGCGTTCGCAAGTAATATAGAATGATTTCTAGTTCATTCCCACAGAGACTCAGACTAATTATATTTAATTAACACTCACTCACCAATGTATGATTACTTCTCAATCTCAAGACAATAACACTTAAGGTTGATTAACTAATTATTAACTATAATTAACTACGAGAATAAAACACTTAAATTATTACTTGACTTAAAATACTAAACACACATGAGATCATAAATTCATTACTACTTCATTCAATAGTCATTGTTATTACCCTTAGCATGTAACGGTGATGATATTAATCGAACAACACGAAACTGATAAAAGCCAACTTTCGTTGTACTAGTACTGTTCTACCAAACATCCACAATTAAGATAGAAGTTACATAGGCATCAATTATATTGAGACCCTATATGTTTACAGAATTTGACAACATAATGATTTAACCGCAAGTTATTCATTATGATTACACAGGGCAAGTAAAACGGTTAGAGTTACCCACTAATCATGCATACAATACATGAACCTATGCTGGAATGGCAAGTTCTAAATCTCAAGATTCACGGTCGCTTCACAAAAGATTAACAGGCTATCTTATATGTTCACGACGCACATAAGACGAATAAGCATAATGTGGCGCCCTCCAAACCCGGGTCAGAAGTTTGGGGTCCACACACACCTTATTTATAACCTGTTTATAACAATAATAAAAATAATAATAATATGCAGTGACCCTACTTACCAACTATCACGGACCGTAACAGGTTAAAGTATGCATACAAGCCAAACACACTAATATATTACATACCGATCAAATCTCATCTATTCAAACTCAAAACTGAGTATTAAACATTATTACAAACTTTTACAAACTTAAATTATCCCAAAAGAAGCCTGCTAGCTTAATTCGATCAACTTGAACCCCTAGCTCTCGCGCTGGACTGGGGATCCTCGTTAACAACTGGTTCCTTTTTAACTGGAAAGAACATAAACAACCTTGCACAAATGAGCTAACTAGCTCAGCAAGTCACAATGACAAAACTGAGAATAATGATCATCAGGTGAATATTGTTATGACATCAAGTGAACAATGGATTATGATTTAGAATTGGATATTATACTTTTATTTTAAAAACCAAGATTAGGCTGCTGATCAGTCACGCACTAACCCCGAGCAAAGCATACATCATTGCTCTAACTACTGGATCCAAGGCACACATTGGCCTAACTTGACCATTATATGGTCTGACCACGAATCTGGTCCACAATTTTATAAAAAACAATCCAATTCTAGCACAATAACAGAATAAGTAATAATAAACGATAAACAGAATCATTAACAACATTGGATGTTTAATAATGAAATGGTTTCAATCTTCATGAGGATCAATATGGCATTTCCAAAGCTTAGTTGTTGGGTAATGAAAGAATTGGATAACAAAGGAATCAATGTTTCAAGGTTTCAAGGATTTGGCCTTTCAAAGTATAGGATACAATGATTTGAGTATGTAGGTAATTCGATTCAGTGTTCGGTATTTAGTTTGTATGTATTTGTGGAGTAGTATCGTATACTTGAGGTTCGTATTTGGGTATGCAATAATCAATGGCTTAGAAAGAATAAGGTTTACGGCTCAAGATCAATAACTGGAATCAGGGTTTGGGTTTCAGTGCTTCAAAGCACTTGCAATATCAACAGGACTACCAAGTACTACAATATCTCGAGAAAGTTCAGAACACTTGATTGGTATTAGCTTACTACACTACACTCGCTTCCAATCCCAACCGTCTTACTCCTCAACTACCTGTTTCCCTTTCCTAAGTCTTGCCTCCTCTGCTCACATATTATAAGCATCTATCAATATTCAACTCATACGATTCTATTCAACACATACTTATATCTACCCTTCATTTCGCCCAAATCCGATTAACGGATTGAAAGTTACGCAATAAACAAGTAAACATCAAATATACAAACTGATAGTCAACCAACAATTCACATATAACACATAACACGTCACATAATCAATGATATATCATTTATAAAGAAGTCTAGGGTCATAAATAGGCTCTCGGGTATTTAAAATGATTTTAAAAATATTTTTCGGAATTAAAACGGGTCATTGGATCAGTTTCGGGATATTAAACAGGGTTCGGTTGGCCAATTCTGGCTTCACAACAATTTTATAATAATTATCGAGCCTTGAAAATAATTTAGAATAATATTTTAAAGCTCAAAACTATTTTTCAGAATTTTTAAATCATTTTTAAATAATTAAATCTAATTAAATAATTAATTAAAATCAATTAATAATTAATTAAATCAATTAATCAATTAATTTTCGAATTAATTGACCAATTAATCAATTAAAAATTAACTGAAATTAATTAACTAATTAATTCAGATTTATCTTTGAATTAAAATAATTTTTGGAATTAAAATAATAATTTTTGGAATTTTCAGAAATTAAAAACGAATTTTTATAATAAAAATAAATAGGAAATATGATTTTTAAATAATTTGTAAACAGGAATCCTAAATTTGCAAGTTCTGGAAACCTGGGGGACCAAACTGTATCGTTTTAAAACTACAGGTACTAAATTGTAATTTTCCAGGGGGGTCGCCAGAAAAACATTCCGTCTCGCCGGAGAAGACGATCCCGGCGTCCTCACCCCACCAACACCTCCAGATCAACACTACACAACACCGGGAACACAACCATGCAATCAATTCCTCCTAACAATCCCTGAGTTGGCCGAAAAATGGTCGGGAAGTTCGCCGGTTTCCGGCGAACTCGACGTAACTTTAAAATCACAACTCCCTTCTCTACAGACCTCGTTGATTCATGAAACGTGTACGACTGTATTGCAAATTTCACAGAGAACACAACCCACTATACCATAACATCTATCTATTCCAAAATAAGAAACACCCAAATTTCAATTAAGAACATTCACACGGGTTATAAACCCTAATTTTAAAATTCGAAAATCAAACTCAAATTTGAACATGTTATTGAACTCCAAATCAGACGTATAATATATCAAAATCATCAAGAAAACAAGCTCTACAACATGCAATCATCAAATCACACAAACAATCATCCGAACAAAAATTCATATTTTTAATAAAAATAATTCGAAATTAAATAAAAATATAGAAAAATAACCTTGATTTCTGCAGTAAAACGAAGCTCAGAATCTGATAGTACTCTTCAAATCCTTCGTTTTGGTTACTCAAGCTTTGAAAACAGAGATCGATAACGCCTTCGTTTTGCTGTTTGATTCTTAGAACAGTTTATGAAATTAGGGTTTTTCTCTATATAATTACTATCTGCAAATGATTTTGATACGAAATAAAATACGGGAAAAGGCTATTTATAATTACGGAAAATTAGTATCCCGTTGGATCATTCCGGATATAAAACGGTACGTTTATTTATAAAAACTGATCCAAACGGTATCGGTTTTCGGGATAATTATCCAAATCAGTACAATTTGTACTGCGGTCTTGGTCTTAGCGCCTGGTTACACGTATTACGAGGTGATAATTGTGATAGTTTAAGAAAAAGCTCCCGTTTATCGAAAATACGAGTTTTATTGATTTACCGAAACGAATATTGTATCGAAAATGTTGCGTCGGGACCCGTGCAGGACAAACCGTACGCCGGATCGAAAAAGTCGAAACATGGAAAATGCTCGGAATATTATAATTAGGTTAGGAAGGAGTTCTCGGAAGAGTTTCGGGTTCCAAAAACGTAACAACGGATGATGTCGGTTGGTTTCCGTTTTTATAAAATAGATTTTAAATACTCTTAAAAAGATTTTATAAATTTCATATGATCCTTATAACTCCATAAATCAGCATTAAAATAATTAGGAAGATATGACAATTATCTATATTTTATTTTGGACATATAAAAATTAAAATACTCAATTAATAATATTTTTCAAATATCCAAACACAGATAACACTTAACAATTAATTCACAGAATAGATACTGAACACAGATAATAATTATTTATTAGCGAAAATAATTACACGATATATCCCAGATATTACATCCTTCCCCCCTCAAAAAAAGGATTCTGTCCTCAGAATCTCCTAAGAAAACAAATGAGGGTACTTTTCTCTCATATCACTTTCTAACTCCCAGGTTGACTCTTCAACCTTTGGGTTTCTCCATAATACTTTTACTAGCTTTACCACTTTATTTCTCAATACCTCCTCTCTTTCCTCTAGAATCTCTATTGGACTCTCTATATATGACAAATCTACCTGAAGCTCTATTGGCTCATATTCGATTACATGCCTGGAGTTTGGATTATATTTCTTAAGCATAGATACGTGAAAAACATTGTGAATGTGCTCCATGTGCGGCGGTAACGCCAACTCGTAAGCTACTTTGCCAACGCGCTTTAGAATCTCAAAAGGTCCGACATATCTTGGGCTCAGCTTTCCTTTCTTTCCAAACCTCGTTAGTCCCTTCCACGGTGATACTTTTAGTAATACCAAGCTTCCTTCTTCAAATTCCATGTCTTTTCTTGACTGGTCTGCGTATTTCCTTTGACGGTCTTGCGCGACTATTAATCTTTTCTGGATAATTTCAACAACTTCCTTTGTCTGCTGCACCAATTCAGGTCCAAGTATTTTGCGTTCTCCTACTTCATCCCAATATACTGGAGATTTACACTTGCGTCCATATAGGGCTTCATAGGGTGGCATTCCAATATTGGCGTGATAACTGTTGTTATAAGAAAATTCTACCAGAGGTAAATGCTCGTCCCAAATTCCTTTGAAATCAATTGCACAAACACGTAACATATCCTCGATTGTCTGGATCGTTCTTTCACTTTGGCCGTCCATCTGGGGGTGATAGGCCATACTCATATTCAGTCTTGTTCCCAAACATTCTTGAAAACTCTTCCAAAATCTTGAATTAAACCTTGGATCTCGATCAGATACAATAGACACTAGAACTCCATGACGAACTACGATTTCCTTCAGGTACATATGGACTAACTTGTTGAGCGAAAATCTTTCATTTATAGGCAGAAAATGAGCTGACTTAGTAAGTCTATCCACTATAACCCAAATGGCATCATGATTAGCCCTTGTCCTTGGTAATCCAACTATAAAAGCCATGGCAATATGTTCCCACTTCCACTCTGGAATCTCCAATGGCTGTAGCAATCCGCTTGGTCTTTGATGCTCGGCTTTAACTCTTTGACATGCATAACATCTGCTAACCCATTCCGCAATTTACCTCTTTATGTCTGGCCACCAATAATTTTCCTTTAAATCTCTGTACATTTTGGTACTCCCTGGATGGATTGAATATCTTGAACTATGTGCTTCTTGTAAAATTTCATTTTTTAGCTCCGTTACTGGTGGAATCCAAATTCTAGAAGAAAATCTCAGAATACCTTGCGCATCCTTTTCTGTGCATAATTCTTCACCTACCAAACGATTTATATCCTGATCCATTACATCTTCCTGACATTTCTTTATTTTCTCCAACAATTTCGGCTGGAAAGTCATACTGTACACTTTTGCTTCATCAGGCTGATGATCTCTAATTTCCAATTCCAATTTCTGAAATTCCTTATATATCTCCTCAGGTACTGATAACTCATTTAACCTTTCCTTCCGACTTAACGCGTTTGCTACAACGTTCGCTTTACCAGAATGATAATTAATCGAGCAATCATAATCTTTGATCAATTTTAACCATCTCCCTTGCCTCATATTAAGTTCCTTCTGGGTGAATATATACTTCAAACTTTTGTGATCCGTATAAATCTCACACTTCTCTCCATACAGGTAATGTCTCCAAATCTTCAAAGCAAACACTATGGCTGCTAGCTCCAAATCATGAGTAGGATACTTCTATTCGTGTGGTTTCAATTGCCTTGACACATACGCAATCACTTTATCATGTTGCATTAGAACACATCCTAGTCCCTAGTGAGAAGCATCGCTATAAATTACGAAATTCCCTTGGTCGTCCGGAAGTGACAAAACAGGTGTCGTGATTAATCTTCACTTCAACTCCTGAAAACTTTCTCCGCACTTGTCGTTCCATATAAACTTTTCATTCTTTCGTGTAAGCTTTGTCAATGGTGTTGCAATCCTTGAGAAATTTTGAACGAATCGACGATAATATCCCGCCAATCCCAAGAAACTTCTTACCTCGGTGGGTGTCCTTGGTCTCTCCCAATTCGTAATTGCCTCGATCTTTGCTGGGTCCACTTTGATCCCTTCGTTACTGACTATGTGTCCTAAGAACTGAACCTCCTGTAACCAAAACTCACATTTCGAGAATTTAGCATATAACTTCTTTTTCCTTAAAATCTCCAAAGCTGTTCTCAAATGTTCCGCATGATCCTCTTCCATCTTTGAATAAATTAAAATATCCTCTATAAACACAATAACGAACTTGTCCAAATACTCCTTAAAAATTCTATTCATCAGGTCCATAAATGTTGCCGCGGCATTGGTCAATCCAAAAGACATTACTAAAAATTCATAATGTCCATACCTTGTTCGAAAAGCTGTCTTTGGTATATCTTCTGGCTTGATCTTCAGTTGATGATATCCCGATCTTAAATTAATTTTGGAGAAGTACTTGGCTTCCTTCAATTGGTCAAACAAATCGTCAATTCTAGGTAACAGATACTTGTTCTTGATTGTAAGCTTATTGAGCTCCCTATAGTCGATGCATAGTCTCTTGCTTCCATCTTTCTTCTTGACAAATAATACCGGGGCTCCCCACGGGGATACACTGGGTCTGATTACTCCTTTCTCTAACAACTCCTGCAATTGCTTCGCTAGCTCTTTCATCTCAACATGCGCCATTATGTATGGGGCCTTGGATACTGGTTCTGTTCCAGGTGCTAAGTCGATTGCAAACTCAATTTCTCTATCTGGAGGAAGTCCTGGTAACTCATCGGGAAACACGTCTGGAAATTCATTCACTACTGGAATATCTTCAAGTTTTGCTGGCTCATGACTTCTGTCGATCACATATGCTACAAAATGCTCGCATCCTTGCCATAATAACTTCTTAGCTTGAATCATTGTTAAGAACTTCTTTACTTGCTTCTGGCCCTAGAACGTTACTATCCTTTCATCTGGCGTCTTCACCATTACCTTCTTATTTCGACAATCTATTTGGGCATCGTGCTTAGATAACCAATCCATTCCTAAGATAACGTCAAATTCTCCTAACTTAAATGGTATCAAATCTACACAAAACTTACTACCAGAAATCTCAATCTCACAATTCCCACAAACTTGATTAACAGATATACGTTCTTGATTTGCTAATTCTACAGTCATCATTTCGTTTAAATACTCAACTGGACAATTTAACTTACCATCTTGTGAAACAAACGATCGAGTTGCTCCCGAATCTATTAACACTTTGGCATATAAAGAATTCACATTAAGCGTACCTGCCACGACATCCGTATCCTGAATAGCATCCTTTATAGACATGTCAAAAACTCTAGCCCTTGGAGTCTCATTCTCTGTTGGGGTAGATCCCATAATCTTCAATGCATTACTGACTGGGGCTTGTAACACCCCCAAATCCGGGGTCGGGGATCTGGGTTGTCACGAGTTCCACTTCCCTTAACAACACCCAATCTTATTAAATAATCAACTACTCTTTACTGTGACCCCACAATGTACACACACACACCACAAGTTATAGTCTCAGAGATGAATACTCAAAAAAATAACACAAGTCGTTTTATTCCACAATTATATGTCAATACACCCTAAAAAGGTTTCTGAATAAATTTACATTTCTTTGCCATTATTACAATTCATAATTATACATAAGTCTGGTACATCATAAGTTGAAAACCTAGCCTATTGGTAGTTCCTACCTCAGCTACAACGACATCCACGCCTACGGGAAACTGCGGAATGTTTCCTATCCGCCTGCGAATTGGGAGCTTAGTCCTGTTCATCTTTTCTATATGTTGTTGTGTGATGAAAGAAGAAAGCAAGGGTGAGCAGCAAGCCCACCAAAATAATATGTATAATGATTAACAATGTAAGCCTTCTCATAGTACTCATGAAAGTTTTGGTCAAAAGAAATGAACCAAGTTTGATATCTTAATGCGATGAAGTCGCAAAATATTCAGTATATATACATATATACTTTTCAAAATATGGGAAGTCCTCTTCCATGCATAATACACACAGAGTTCCAGTGTATAACTGTATAAAAAAATATCGTTGCAAGGTGATCTCATATATCTAACCTTGTCTCAACGCTTTTCTGAAAATCTTTGTCATTCATAAGACAATTATTAACTAGATATAAGTTTAAAAGATGAAGTTACCAAATACTTCACTACACTTATATCATTTATAAAGCTACTTGAACTACCATTGTTCAAAGTATAATGAGCTTTCAACAGTTCATCACATAGATGAGACTACAAGACAAGATTTGAATAGATTAAATCTTTAAAATATTATTAAAGGAAATGAAGTTATGATATACTTCATTAAGTTCTAATATATATATATATATATCCACATATACATCTTCCTTTATACATTTCCTGAAAACCTCTGTCATGTGAAGTATGAACAGAGTTTGAAACATCCAATGAATTTTGGAAAGGAAAAGAATTTTGGCATAAACCAGATATCTTGCTGATCAGGCAAAGATACCCATAAGTAACCTTTTCTACTAGTAGATGGACGAATTCCCCACAGGTCATCACCCTGGCCACAATAGGACCTTATGCTGGACTGCCACTCAGCCACTTATGCATTTGATGGACTCCCACTGAGCCACTTACACTATCATGGACGCCCACTGAGCCCATGTTGCTTATGCCGACTCAATAGATGGACTTACTTCCCGAACATTGGGTAAGTAATCAATTCATTTACCAAAACTGCAACCTTGTTGCGAATATAAAATACACCATAGAGCTGAATCCCCTAGATTTTTGAGCGAGTATTCAAGTCCCCTTAAAATGGAAGATCTTGAATTTGAAAACAAGTTTTGGGATCCGCTTCACCCTTTTTAAATTCATTTTGATGACTCGAAAACATTTTTAAGAATGTTTGGAGTAATACTGATTTATTAAAATAAATCAGTCCCGATATGAAAGAAATATCTGAATATTATTATTTAAATAATATTCCCATAAAGAATAATTGAGGTAGAAGTTGGAAAACTTATACTTGAACTGAATAGCAAATAATCAAAGATATACTTATACGAAAGTAATATCTTTATTTGAATAATCAAAAATAAGTTTGATTATCGAACATTATTCTTTTATAAAATAAAGAATATTATTCAGTAATAAGTGGAGTCATAATACCTCGAATGAGTATTATAAATAATATTCATTAAATAAAAATAAAGGAGTCATACATCCTCTAATGAATATTCAAATAATATTCAATAAATAAAATAAGCTGAGTCATAAGCCCTCGAATGAATATTCGAAATAATATTCAATAATAAAATAAAGGGGTCATAAGTCCTCGGATGAATATTCGAAATAATATTCAATAATAAAATAAAGGAGTCATATGTCCTCGGATGAATATTCGAAATAATATTCAATAATAAAATAAAGTTATCGAATAAACCTTATTCGATTAATAGTTTTGAAAACTATAACCATATATATATAATTATATATATATATAATCTACTGGGGATCCTCGACTCCCGGTTTCTGAAAATGTTTTCACCTTTGGGTCCCTATACTAAGGGTATATGCAAATTACCGATATTCTCTAGCATAGGTATTATCAACTGAACCAACAGATATATATGGCAAGAATACGAAACAGGCATGCATATATATACCATATCAGCATGCTTCAATATATCGCAAAATTTGCTAATTAACCAACATGCATCTATCACAAGATAATGCATATACATATATACATCACAACAACAGTATAACGGGTAGAAAACTTGCCTGAGCGACTGGGGGTTACGAATGGCTCGGGACGAGTCTGGTAACCTATAAGCAACAAGTAAGTTGGAATTAAACCAAAGTCACTTGTAAATCTATACTCTAACCAACTCAGACTCTAACGCTCGTTTTGTGCTTACTGATTCTCTTAAGTCACTCGATTACCCTCGGCTCCACCATTTTTAATAATTTAACCTTTACGAGTTTTAAGGTGATTCCTTCGTGAGTATCTTACCAACTGCCTAACACACTTACCATAAATGTTTCATACATTAATTAACCCTTTTTGGTCTTTAACCTATGTTTCAAAGTAAGGCGAGGGGAAAAGTTTCGTTCGCGAAACGCCGTTACTTGAAACGGTCGTTTCTCCTAAACCGTGCATCGGAATCGAACGAACTACATATCAAAACAAAGCTCGTAACATGAGCTATCTAAAAATGGCAATGATCATAATCTAGCAGGGGGTTCTAGGGTCCTAATTTTATGCACAAAAACAGTCTAAAGAAAATCGGACGTTACGACGGCTATGTTTACGCGATTTCCCAATTTAAAACCATTCAAAACCAACCCAATTCAACCTCAAATCAAACATACAACCAATATCCATCCTTATCACCTCATATCAGCCCCAACCAATTCAATTTTAACATTCATACTTATGCCTAAGCTTGAATTTAACTATACTACAATCTTTTAACCAAAACAACAACATTTACCATTCCATTTCAATACCATTTCAATCCCAAACTCTAAATCACAAACATTAAGCTACAATATCACCCTACTAATCAAAATCATCTTATAATACATAGGAATCTAGGGTTTGGAGATGATATACCTTCCTTGAAGTGGTGGGAGGAGCTAGGAAGCCTTAAGAAGCTTTGAGAAGTCTTAGGAATGCTTGGATCTTCAAGGAAATCAAGAAAAATTTCAAGTTAAAAACTTGAAAACACTATTCATTATCTTCTTCATTGATTAAATGAAGAAGATTGAGAAGGAATTGATGGCTTAAACTCATGATATAGCCCTAACTATGCATAAGGATGATTAGGGAATTAACTCACCAATTTAGGAAGCTTGGATCTTTGATTTTGAATTTTTCTCCCTTTACTATAGTAAAAAGCCGAGAGCTAAGAAGAACAATGCCTTGGTTTCTTTTTGATTTTGATGAAAGTGATTTGCTTGGCTTGGTTGGTTTGATTTTGTGTTTGTTTTAGTTAATTACCTATTTGCCCTTGATTTTATGTGGTTAAAAAGCCACCACATCTCCTTCCTTCCCATGTCATGCCTATGTCATGATGTGATGTCATCTTTCCCTCCTTGTCCTCTTCCCATTGGTTGGGTGACATCATCCTCTCTAATCCCTTTGATTAACTTCCTAATTGTTTGCCTAATGACCGCTGATCTGTTATACGGTTCGCTTAACTTTCGTTTTCGTTTATCGTTTGAAGGATCATACCCGGGATCTTATTACTTAGGTTCCCTTAACCTTTCTTAATACATTATATTCCTTTTTTTTTATGATCCTCTATTACAATCCTTTAATTTAAATCATTTACATCCTGTTACCTTATACTCAATTCTTTCCGTATTTATTGGATTTTCGGGAAAAATCAAAGTGTTCGGAATTGGATTCTGACGATCTTTGCATACACTCATATACCATATAGAGTACTCATAAAATCTCAGAATATCCATATCAGAACCCCTACATAGTGTGGCATGAAAAATTTTCTCATTCAGCAAAAACACTATTCATAAAGGTTTCAAAAATTTCCCAAAAATTGGGGTTATTACAGTCTCCCCTCCTTAAAAGGATTCCGTCCCGGAATCAGATATAAATGAATAGGGATACTTTCTTAGTATTACACTTTCTAACTCTCAAGTCAATTTTCCCACATTGTGGTTCTACCATCAAACTCTTACTAGTTTGATAACCCTTCTCCTAAGCACTCGTTCCTTCTTAATCTATACCCTTCCTGGTTGCTCCATATATGTTACGTCTGGTTGCATGTCTATGCGCTCCTATGCCCCTATTTGTTTGGCATCCGAATTACACTTCCTTAACATTGATACGTGGAACACGTTATGAACTTGCTACAGGTTCGGGGGTAGGGCTAGCTCGTATGCTAACTTCCCAATATGTCTTAATATATCCAAGGGTCCAACAATTCGTGGACTTAGCTTTCATTTTTTTTTCCGAACCTCATCCTTCCTTTCCAAGGGAATACCAATAACAACACTAGGTCCCCTACTTCCTATTCTTTGTCCTTTCGTGTCAATTCAACATACTTCTTATGTCCATCTTGGGCTACTACCAGCCGTCCTCTGATTAGATCTATTATATCCTTGGTCCTTTGGACTACTGCGGGTCCGAGCATCTTGCGCTCTACAACTTCATCCTAACATAAGGGAGATCGACATTGTCTTCCCTCAAGGATCTCACAAGGAGATACCTCGATACTAACATACGATCGATTATCGTGAGATAACTTAATCTGCGTTAAGTGATCATTCCAAATTCTTTCAAGTCTATTGCACCGGCTCTCGTCATAGCTTCTAGCATTATATCTTTTGCTTCTCACTACCCATCATTTTCCAGTTCGTAGTCGTTACTCTCTTCCGTACATAATATTATACTGGTTACACTTTTGCTCGTTAGCGTTCTATAACCTTTTAATAACCACGTCAACCTTAGTATCACAAACGTGTTTCCATTCTGAATACCACCATAACTTTACTACTCCTTTTTCAGCTGCTTCTATCTTTGGAAGCTTAATCAATCATATAGAAGTAAAGGAATTTGTTGAGAGATCACTATGATCATGAACACTTGTTATATCGCATAGTTAGTACAGAAGGTGGCCAGCCTTTAGTACTTGACAAGCAATTAAACAATAGATGGTATCCTACTAGGCTTCTATCACACAGATAGATAGTCATTCGGCAATACCTCCCCTTCTGGAAGGGTTGTTCTTCTCAGCTTACATGAAATGAAAAGAAGAGAAAAGAGAGAACTGAAGAGAATTGTATATATTTGTAAAAAAATATTGCCATAAAATATCTGGCTTGGAATCTACCTCTGAACTATAGAGGTTTGTCATAGGAGAACAAAACATATATGTATTTATATCAACATCGAGTATTATAGCATCGTATTTCACATGCCTAAATATTTTCGCTATCCCGTCCATCATTCTATGGACCCATGCTCTTCCTCGAGCTTATATACAATCACCTTTGAAACTCCCTCGATATCGAAAATCGAATCTGGGATCTCATTCTAGACCTCATCATTACTAGAACCCATTTCTATACTGCAACCTTCTTCGTATGGGTAATACTACTCTTTATCGATAAGAAGGAATAAATATATCATAGGTAGATAATCGACTTAATTAGTCTATCAATGTTCTATCAATGTTAACTTATACACTACCACGACCCGATTAGTGGTACTCAATCTCAACACCCATTCCAATACAACTCTCGCGGTTGTAATCAACTCATTACTCGCGGAATCATTACTGCATTATTATGGTCCACCACTGACCTACTGTCGTCATTCACTTTTCCATAAAATCTTAATATCTAACCATACAGAGTCCATACATGTCGTATCAAATCCTTCTAAGGAGGTAACATAATCACCATTCATGATTCATGAAGAACACTCCTGATCCTGACATACATACATGACATGAAGCAGATAAAAGTGCAGAAGAGTTTCAATCAAAGCAACGATAGCAGGTTAATACCATTCTTAATAATACGCCCTAAATAGAAGACTTAACTCAAGGGTTCATCTAGTCCTTTTTGAAACATGGTCCTGGCTTATCTCAAGATAGTATCTTCTGAGATAGATAGCCCGCTCATGGTGATTACACGAATTAAACCTTTACCAACTACTATTACGGTTGGATATTGCACAGTCATCAGGAGGAATGTCAATCTTCCAAACCATAATACAACCTTCATAGCTGTAACCATTATCACTGTATTCCTTTGGCACAAGCGCCAATAATTATCCTCTTACCTTTAAAGTGTCGGCCACCTCTTTGGCCTTTCCTGATAGTAAAATTTTCTTACAGTCAATGTCATTTTAACCACCTCCAAATAAATTTTCTACCTTATTTCAATCACAGCTTATGTGAAAATGCTTTCCTTAAAATCTGATGAGAAATTTTTTTTTACCATTTTTCCATAAGTTATCCCCTCAGTCTTTAGAGGTTAATCACTGTCATGACTGACTCTCAATCATAATTAGAACATCTTTTATCTTAAGTCCTAATTGCCCTGAACAATTTCGACCATTACTGGTTCGATCCATACTTTCTCGTGGTTTAACACGTGCCCCACTTGGCAACATTATAATTACATCATATTTCCTTTATCAATATTTCTATTCTTGAGAATTTTGAATATTACCTTTCTCCTTGTAAAACCTCTAAGGTTATCCTTCAATCGTTCCTCCTGTATTCCCTAGATACAGGGCATATCAAAATACCATTTACTATTACTAGAACCATTATCTATATACTTCTGAAAAATTTCTCCACTGATTCTTAAAGGTTGTTGTTACCTTAACCCTTTCCAAATCATATTGTCAAAACTCATACTGTCCCTATTAAGGGTGAAATGCCAACCTTTATGCATTCCTCTAGGATTCATTTTAAGTTACCGATGTTCTATCCTTAATTCCACCTTTAAAAGGTACCTGCATCCATCCATGGATAAATCAAGTCATATATCCTTGATAGATTATCTTATTCATCATTCCCACCTCGATAGTCTATACCTAACTTCATAATAGCATCCTTATTCAAATTGAGGTCAATCCATATGGCCTCCAAAAGATAACAATGGTCATCCGCTTTTCTTTCCTGATTTGGTAATGATAACATGGATGTTCTGGAAGATATTGGTCATGTTCAACGTGAACTTCTTCTTAATAATTCCTTATTTACTTTTGTTGTTTATCTCAACAGTCATCTCAATGTTGGGATACCTCTCATACCTGGCGTCTCCCTTTCTGGGTATCGAGCCACCGGTCTTACATTTCACATTATTGAAGGTCACTTCCTTCATCCAATTTTCCTACTTTCTTACTTTCTTGTCTCCTTAGTCTATCCGCGTCTTATTATTTATCCTTCTAACTATTTAAAGGTTTCCTTGAATCCCCCCAACTTACAGGGGATAAAATATGTGTATCTCTTATTCCTTCAATCATCAACTTTAACTCATGGTGAATCACCCTCATCCTGACGATTACATACTTTTCTATTTCTATTACTACGAGTCTTTAGGGTTTCCTCATACCCGACTCCCTTATCATTCCTCAAACTCTATTGCCTTTATATTCCTTTCCACTTCAGTTTCTTTTTATTTTCCTTTCTCTTATCATTATTTCATGAACTAACACAACATAAGTATTGATTCCAAACATCCCGTCATTCTGGATTCGTGTCCTTAGAACGAATCTTGATAACTTTTACAACTTAGATTCATAATTCATCATACTCATCCACTTTTGTTCTAGCTCCAAAGCTTTTACACTATCTCCTTATCTTTGGGAATTACTTTCCCGAAAACAATTGACTGAACTTAAATCAGTTTATTCTAACCTCTGGCTCCGTGCCTTTCTTGGTCTTTCACCAGCGGGTGGTCTCTCTCTTAGGAGGGTAAGTGACAAAAACAGTCTTTTGTGGTTCGTCAATCATTTAGAGTCTCAAATGATTCCTATATTTCCTTTAGCCAGGCTCTTGCCTCGACTGGGTCAGCTTGTTCCTTGGAACTCTGAGAGCTTAGTGACTTAAAGGTCCTGAAAGAATTTCACACCACATTGTTTCCTCAAGGTGGTGGTTGGGAATAAAATATAAGTTCTGTTTAGACAGGTCCATGAATTTCCGTATAGGAGTACCGTCTCGGGTCTCCTTATCTCGCTCAACTTTTACTTTCTTAGTCTAAATATTTCTTCCTACTCCCCATAATTGGGGTCATCTTTTAATTTAAATATTCATTTTCCACTTTATTATATTCCGGGTTCTTTATATCTTAATTGCGACCTCCCTGATTATCACATTCAAGGTTTGCCCCTAATCTTATTCCTTGTGGGGGCATATTACTTGGAATTTTTTTTTTGAGAATCTCTGGATATTTGTCTTACTTACTTTGCTTAAGTCTTTCCCTCGTTCAGTCCTTGCACGATTGCGAATTATGAATTCTCAAGTTCTATAAACTTTATGACACTCTCTTAAGTGTTAATAGAGCAATTAACAATGTGATCTTATCACAACAAACTGATCTGAACTGAAATTAACGAATATATACATAACCATTTGTTCGAGGGTACAACAACTGAACACATTAAAGAGAATTACATCATTTGATCTGATCGCTTCTATCCCGAAGGTATTATCATAGATAATCATCTAGTCATTAAAACTAATCATCCGTAACTTAGGCTAATCCTCCAAAAGCGGTGCTACATGAAACCCTTGTTTGATTGCTCTGGCTCTGCACACTACCATGGATTAAGAGATGCGAGCACGCACGACATCCCTAACCTGCTCCATCACAGAGGTGATGAGGTCTAAGATAGTCACAAGTAGAGCTGGATCAACCTGACCCTCAAAATGGCCTCTAGCTGTAACACGGGTGGTAGCCTCAATCCTTTCCATGCTATACGCTAATCCTGCCGGAAGTATCCCACCCTCAATCCTTGGTGCAGTAAGTCGATCCAACAGATCACTCCTAACATTCCGGGCCTCTGACAGGCCACCCAAAGTCATATGATAATCAGCGATAAGAGAAGCCTGAGTGGTAGCATCTAGCAGTTCATGGGGTGCAGGTGGTGCAGTCCCAGGAGATCCAAACGGATAACCAAGCACGGTATCAGGTGACAATGGTGCAGGAGATAAAGGTGGCATTTCCTCAGTATGTGCTGGGCTCTGTACAGGGGAGGGAACAGGAATTGGTGGAACCTCATGGATGTCTACAGAAACCTCTAGAAGAGGGTCTGATACTGGTATAATTGGTGTCGCGAAAGGCCCCACTCCTTCTGCCCTCATTAACCTTTGTGCCCTTGGTAACTCTTCATCCTCTAGTGCCACCCTCGTGACCATTCTTGCTCTGGTAGTCGCCCTGACTACGGTCATCAATTCCTCAGCGGTCCTCTCTTCATTCTCATCAGGATCCTCCATGAGATCCTCCTCAGCCACAATCCTTTCCGGAATAACATCCTCAACCATAACATTCTCAATCTGAACCTCATCCGGTCCCTCATTGGGGTACTCTATCGGATTCACAATTTGATCTCCAACTTGTAATAAAACATCCTCATGCTGATGCTCCTGAACCTCAGGGTTCGGTGCCCCGCTACCCTATACGAGAACGAACTATGTTACTATCACGATACTTATAAGGGTTCCCGTAAGGGTTTTAACTGTCAGTACTACGTTAGGTAGCCCGACTATGAACTTGGCAAGAGTTCTTATTATCTTAGTGAACTTATTATCTTTACGTCACATCATCTCTGAGGTTTATAACGCTTAGCTCTGATACCATTTCTGTAACACCCCCAAATCCGGGGTCGGGGATCCGGGTTGTCACGAGTTCCACTTCCCTTAACAACACCCAATCTTATTAAACAATCAACTACTCTTTACTGTGACCCCACAATGTACACACACACACCACAAGTTATAGTCTCAGAGATGAATACTCAAAAAAATAACACAAGTCGTTTTATTCCACAATTATATGTCAATACACCCTAAAAAGGTTTCTGAATAAATTTACATTTCTTTGCCATTATTACAATTCATAATTATACATAAGTCTGGTACATCATAAGTTGAAAACCTAGCCTATTGGTAGTTCCTACCTCAGCTACAGCGACATCCACGCCTACGGGAAACTGCGGAATGTTTCCTATCCGCCTGCGAATTGGGAGCTTAGTCCTGTTCATCTTTTCTATCTGTTGTTGTGTGATGAAAGAAGAAAGCAAGGGTGAGCAGCAAGCCCACCAAAATAATATGTATAATGATTAACAATATGAGCCTTCTCATAGTACTCATGAAAGTCTTGGTCAAAAGAAATGAACCAAGTTTGATATCTTAATGCGATGAAGTCGCAAAATATTCAGTATATATACATATATACTTTTCAAAATATGGGAAGTCCTCTTCCATGCATAATACACACAGAGTTCCAGTGTATAACTGTATAAAAAAATATCGTTGCAAGGTGATCTCATATATCTAACCTTGTCTCAACGCTTTTCTGAAAATCTTTGTCATTCATAAGACAATTATTAACTAGATATAAGTTTAAAAGATGAAGTTACCAAATACTTCACTACACTTATATCATTTATAAAGCTACTTGAACTACCATTGTTCAAAGTATAATGAGCTTTCAACAGTTCATCACATAGATGAGACTACAAGACAAGATTTGAATAGATTAAATCTTTAAAATATTATTAAAGGAAATGAAGTTATGATATACTTCATTAAATTCTGATATATATATATATATATATATATCTACATATACATCTTCCTTTATACATTTCCTGAAAACCTCTGTCATGTGAAGTATGAACAGAGTTTGAAACATCCAATGAATTTTGGAAAGGAAAAGAATTTTGGCATAAACCAGATATCTTACTGATCAGGCAAAGATACCCATAAGTAACCTTTTCTACTAGTAGATGGACGAATACCCCACTGGTCATCACCCTGGCCACAATAGGACCTTATGCTGGACTGCCACTCAGCCACTTATGCATTTGATGGACTCCCACTGAGCCACTTACACTATCATGGACGCCTACTGAGCCCATGTTGCTTATGCCGACTCAATAGATGGACTTACTTCCCGAACGTTGGATAAGTAATCAATTCATTTACCAAAACTGCAACCTTGTTACGAATATAAAATACACCATAGAGCCGAATCCCCTAGATTTTTGAGCGGGTATTCAAGTCCCCTTAAAATGGAAGATCTTGAATTTGAAAACAAGTTTTGGGATTCGCTCTACCCTTTTTAAATTCATTTTGATGACTCGAAAACATTTTTAAGAATGTTTGGAGTAATACTGATTTATTAAAATAAATCAGTCCCGATATGAAAGAAATATCTGAATATTATTATTTAAATAATATTCCCATAAAGAATAATTGAAGTAGAAGTTGGAAAACTTATACTTGAACTGAATAGCAAATAATCAAAGATATACTTATACGAAAGTAATATCTTTATTTGAATAATCAAAAATAAGTTTGATTTTCGAACATTATTCTTTTATAAAATAAAGAATATTATTCAGTAATAAGTGGAGTCATAATACCTCGAATGAATATTATAAATAATATTCATTAAATAAAAATAAAGGAGTCATGCATCCTCTAATGAATATTCAAATAATATTCAATAAATAAAATAAGCTGAGTCATAAGCCCTCGAATGAATATTCGAAATAATATTCAATAATAAAATAAAGGGGTCATAAGTCCTCGGATGAATATTCGAAATAATATTCAATAATAAAATAAAGGAGTCATAAGTCCTCGGATGAATATTCGAAATAATATTCAATAATAAAATAAAGTTATCGAATAAACCTTATTCGATTAATAGTTTTGAAAACTATAACCATATATATATAATTATATATATATAAAATCTACTCGGGATCCTCGACTCCCGGTTTCTGAAAATGTTTTCACCTTTGGGTCCCTATACTAAGGGTATATGCAAATTACCGCTATTCTCTAGCATAGGTATTATCAACTGAACCAACAGATATATATATATGGCAAGAATACGAAACAGGCATGCATATATATACCATATCAGCATGCTTCAATATATCGCAAAATTTGCTAATTAACCAACATGCATCTATCACAAGATAATGCATATACATATATACATCACAACAACAGTATAACGGGTAGAAAACTTGCCTGAGCGACTGGGGGTTACGAATGGCCCGGGACGAGTCTGGTAACCTATAAGCAACAAGTAAGTTGGAATTAAACCAAAGTCACTTGTAAATCTATACTCTAACCAACTCAGACTCTAACGCTCGTTTTGTGCTTACTGATTCTCTTAAGTCACTCGATTACCCTCGGCTCCACCATTTTTAATAATTTAACCTTTACGAGTTTTAAGGCGATTCCTTCGCGAGTGTCTTACCAACTGCCTAACACACTTACCATAAGTGTTTCATACATTAATTAACCCTTTTTGGTCTTTAACCTATGTTTCAAAGTAAGGCGAGGGGAAAAGTTTCGTTCGCGAAACGCCGTTACTTGAAACGGTCGTTTCTCCTAAACCGTGCATCGGAATCGAACGAACTACATATCAAAATGAAGCTCGTAACATGAGCTATCTAAAAATGGCAATGATCATATTCTAGCAGGGGGTTCTCGGGTCCTAATGTTATGCACAAAAACAGTCTAAAGAAAATTGGACGTTACGACGGCTATGTTTACGCGATTTCCCAATTTAAAACCATTCAAAACCAACCCAATTCAACCTCAAATCAAACATACAACCAACATCCATCCTTATCACCTCATATCAGCCCCAACCAATTCAATTTTAACATTCATACTTATGCCTAAGCTTGAATTTAACTATACTACAATCTTTTAACCAAAACAACAACATTTACCATTCCATTTCAATACCATTTCAATCCCAAACTCTAAATCACAAACATTAAGCTACAATATCACCCTACTAATCAAAATCATCTTATAATACATAGGAATCTTGGGTTTGGAGATGATATACCTTCCTTGAAGTGGTGGGAGGAGCTAGGAAGCCTTAAGAAGCTTTGAGAAGTCTTAGGAATGCTTGGATCTTCAAGGAAATCAAGAAAAATTTCAAGTTAAAAACTTGAAAACACTATTCATTGTCTTCTTCATTGATTAAATGAAGAAGATTGAGAAGCAATTGATGGCTTAAACTCATGATATAGCCCTAACTATGCATAAGGATGATTAGGGAATTAACTCACCAATTTAGGAAGCTTGGATCTTTGATTTTGAATTTTTCTCCCTTTGCAATAGTAAAAAGCCGAGAGCTAAGAAGAACAATGCCTTGGTTTCTTTTTGATTTTGATGAAAGTGATTTGCTTGGCTTGGTTGGTTTGATTTTGTGTTTGTTTAGTTAATTACCTATTTGCCCTTGATTTTGTGTGGTTAAAAAGCCACCACATCTCCTTCCTTCCCATGTCATGCCTATGTCATGATGTGATGTCATCTTTCCCTCCTTGTCCTCTTCCCATTGGTTGGGTGACATCATCCTCTCTAATCCCTTTGATTAGCTTCCTAATTGTTTGCCTAATGACCGCTGATCTGTTATACGGTTCGCTTAACTTTCGTTTTCGTTTATCGTTTGAAGGATCATACCCGGGATCTTATTACTTAGGTTCCCTTAACCTTTCTTAATACATTATATTCCTTTTTTTTTATAATCCTCTATTACAATCCTTTAATTTAAATCCTTTACATCCTGTTATCTTATACTCAATTCTTTCCGTATTTATTGGATATCCGGGAAAAATCAAAGTGTTCGGAATTGGATTCTGACGATCTTTGCATACACTCATATACCATATAGAGTACTCATAAAATCTCAGAATATCCATATCAGAACCCCTACATAGTGTGGCATGAAAAGTTTTCTCATTCAGCAAAAACACTATTCATAAAGGTTTCAAAATTTTTCCAAAAATTAGGGTTATTACAGGGCTGGTGTCTTACAATCCCTGGCCATATGTCTTGGCTTTCCACATTTGAAGCACGTAAATCCAATGGCTGGAACCTTTACTGCTGGATTCCGGATAGGCTGATCCTTATTTGATGACTCTCTTGCTGGCTGATTTCGGCACTCCCTCGAATAATGCCCTTTCTGGTTGCATTTGAAACATACCACATTTAACTTATTACAGACTCCTCCATGCTTCTTTCATATACTTGATAATCTGGAAAAGTTAGTCTCAACTGATTCGGCTGATTCGTATTAACTGGACGGTTGCCCTGGCCTCCGTCGCCTGCATTCTGTCTCTTGAAATTAAAATTTCTCCCTGGCTGAAACTTGCCTTTCTTAATATTTGGAAACTTCCCTGGTTGTGACTGACCTTCATTCCCTTCAAATCTCCTTTTCTTGCTTTCCTTCTCCTTCTGTGACATCTCACTCTCTGTCTCTACGATCATATCCTTCTGTACCACTCCTATATAGGTATCCAATTCAAAAATGGCTACCTTCCCTCTGATCCATGGTTTCAAACCTTGCTGGAATCTTTTAGCCTTCTTCCTGTCAGTATCCATGTACGACGGCACATACCTTGACAATTCCTCAAACTTACTCTCATAATCTGTCACCGACATATTCCCTTGCTTTAATTCTAAAAACTTCAGCTCCATCTGATCTTGAATAAACTGAGGAAAATACTTTTCTAGAAACAATTCCTTAAACCTCTCCCAAGTAATAACATCTGTACCTTCCAATGTCTTCACCATCTCCCACCAATAGGTGGCCTCATTCTTCAGATAGTAACTTGCAAACTTAACCTTCTGCTCCTCTTTCACTTTTACTAAGGCAAATGCCTTTTCTATTTCCTTTAACCAAACATTTGCTTCAATCGGCTCTAGGGAACCCTTGAATTCTGGTGGGTTTACTGCTTGAAAAGTTTTGAAAGTTACCTGGGGATTGGTTTGTCTTTGTTGTTGTTGTGCCAGGTGAACTGTTTGTTGGGCCAAGATTTGGAGAATCTGGGTTATTGTTGGGTCCATGGGTCCTGGGTTCACATTTGGATTTGTATCTTCTTGGTTGTTATTGTTGTTGGTTTCTTCATTCTGGGTGTTGGTGCGGGTATTTCTTCTAGGAGGCATTTTTCTGTAAAGAATCAAACAACTTATTTAGCTTTTGAATTAAATCTTTTGCATAAAAGAAAAGTTTTGTAAAATAGAAATATCTCTTTTTGAAAATAGTTATAACCAAGTAAATTGCATGCTTCTTTACAGAATATAAACAGTTATGGAAAACAGGGTACATGGTATCACAGGGTATAACTGGTGCAATAAATAAGGTAAAGTAAAACAGGTGCAATAAAGTAAATGACAGTGCTGGAAAGGAAAAGGTACTGATATATATATAGATCCAAAAGTTTTAGGTAGTACAAGCGTAAAGACGCTTCGAAAGTAAAAGCAAAAAGGGTACAACAACCTACTCACTAGTCAGCATAGCTAGTCTATAAATACAACTCAAAAGTCTACTGATACACACTACACACTACTGTACATACTACTTAGTCATAATAACACTGCTCAGTATCTCCATCTCTGGATCTCTGACTCATGGCAGGTCTGGACCTCCAATCTCCTCAAGCTCCTCTAGAACCCACTTAGCCCACTCCACCAAGAAATCAGGGGTGATGTCCTCATGTGTAGCCTCAGCAATCCTCACTGCAGCTGTTCTACGAAACACCTGTAGCCTCTCTCTGAGTCACCTTTCACCACTCCCAACCTCTCTGGTACACATAATATGTAGTAACTCCTGAATCTGACCCTGAAAGAATCGCTGCTCCATAAGGCAAGCCTCAAACTGATGATATGGGACAGGATATGAAGAGAACTGGAAAGGTACTCCTGTAACTGAATGACCAGTAAAGCCTGAATCAGCAGGTGGGGGTCCTCTGATAGGTGGCCTCATGCCTGGAGGTGGAATAGCCTGCAGTGGTACGGGCTGCAACACAGGTGGAGGTAGAATAGCCAGTGCTGGAGGAATAACAGGACGTGGGTCCGAAGATGGTATCCAACTGAAGGCTCTAAGTGATCAGCTGATACGGGGATAAAAGAGTCAGCCATCGCTGTTATCTGAAAGCATATCGCAATATAAGAATCTCGAACCACGACGTGAATTATACTAATACCGGTTATACCGTAACACTCAACCTCTCGATGTTCTATCTTTCTATTCCTTACTTCTAATCCTAACCCTCTACCCATTCTCGTCAACCTAGGCTTGTGTCAGTGACTTATAACCTGTAGCTCTGATAACAAACCTGTGGCGCCCTCCAAACCCGGGTCAGAAGTTTGGGGTCCATACATACACCTTATTTATAACCTATTTATAACAATAATAACAATATGCAGTGACCCTACTTACCAACTACCACGGACCGTAACAGGTTAAAGTATGCACACAAGCCAAACACACTAATATATTACATACCGATCAAATCCCATCTATTCAAACTCAAAACTGAGTATTAAACATTATTACAAACTTTTACAAACTTAAAAGAAGCCTACTAGCTTAATTCGATCAACCTGAACCCCTAGCTCTCGCGCTGAACTGGGGATCCTCGTTACCAACTGGTTCCTTTTTAACTGGAAAGAACATAAACAATATTGCACAAATGAGCTAACTAGCTCAGCAAGTCACAATGACAAAATTGAGAATAATGATCATCAGGTGAATATGGTTATGACATCAAGTGAACAATGGATTATGATTTAGAATTGGATATTATACTTTTATTTTAAAAACCAAGGTTAGGCTGCTGATCAGTCACGCACTAACCCCGATCAAAGCACACAGCATTGCTCTAACTACTGGATCCAAGGCACACATTGGCCTAACTTGACCATTATATGGTCTGACCACGAATCTGGTCCACAATTTTATAAAAACAATCCAATTCTAGCATAATAACAGAATAAGCAATAATAAACAATAAACAGAATCATTAACAACATTGGATGTTTAATAATGAAATGGTTTCAATCTTCATGAGGATCAATATGGCATTTCCAAAGCTTAGCTGTTGGGTAATGAAAGAATTGGATAACAAAGGAATCAGTGTTTCAAGGTTTCAAGGATTTGGCCTTTCAAAGCATAGGATACAATGATTTCAGTATGTAGGTAATTTGATTCAGTGTTCGGTATTTAGTTTGTATATATTTGTGGAGTAGTATCGTATACTTGAGGTTCGTATTTGGGTATGCAATAATCAATGGCTTAGAAAGAATAAAGTTTACGGCTCAAGATCAATAACTGGAATCAGGGTTTGGGTTTCAGTGCTTCAAAGCACTTGCAATATCAACAGGACTACCAAGTACTACAATATCTCGAGAAAGTTCAGAACACTTGCTTGGTATTAGCTTACTACACTGCACTCGCTTCCAATCCCAATTGTCTTACTCCTCAACTACCTGTTTCCCTTTCCTACATCTTGCCTCCTTTGCTCACATATTATAAGCATCTATCAATATTAAACTCATACTATTCTATTCAACACATACTTCTATCTACCCTTCATTTCGCCCAAATCCGATTAACGGATTGAAAGTTATGCAATAAACAAGTAAACATCAAATATACAGACTGATAATCAACCAACAAGTCACATATAACACATAACACATCACATAATCAATGATATATCATTTATAAAGAAGTCTCGGGTCATAAATAGGCTCTCGGGTATTTAAAATGATTTTTAAAACATTTTTCGGAATTAAAACGGGTCGTTGGATCAGTTTTGGGATATTAAACAGGGTTCGGTTGGCCAATTCTGGCTTCAAAACAATTTTATAATAATTATCGAGCCTTGAAAATAATTTAGAATAATATTTTAAAGCTCGAAACTATTTTTCAGAATTTTTAAATCATTTTAAATAATTAAATCTAATTAAATAATTAATTAAAATCAATTAATAATTAATTAAATCAATTAATCAATTAATTTTCGAATTAATTAACCAATTAATCAATTAAAAATTAACTGAAATTAATTAACTAATTATTTCAGATTTATCTTTGAATTAAAATAATTTTTGGAATTAAAATAATAATTTTTGGAATTTTCAGAAATTAAAAAGGAATTTTTATAATAAAAATAAATAGGAAATATGATTTTTAAATAAATTGTAAACAGGAATCCTAAATTTGCAAGTTCTGGAAACCTGGGGGACCAAACTGTATCGTTTTTAAAACTACAGGTACTAAACTGTAATTTTCCAAGGGGTCGCCGGAAAAACGTTCTGTTTCGCCTGAGAAGACGATCCCGGCGTCCTCACCCCACCAACACCTCCAGATCAACACTACTCAACACCAGGAACACAACCATGCAATCAATTCCTCCTAACAATCAATGAGTTGGCCGGAAAATGGCCGGGAAGTTCGCCGGTTTCCGGCGAACTCGACGTAACTTTAAAATCACAACTCCCTTCTCTACAGACCTCGTTGATTCATGAAACTTGTACGACTAGATTGCAAATTTCACAGAGAACACAACCCACTATACCACAATATCTATCTATTCCAAAATAAGAAACCCCCAAATTTCAATTAAGAACATTCATACGGGTTATAAACCCTAATTTTAAAATTCGAAAATCAAACTCAAATTTGAACATGTTATTGAACTCCAAATCAGACATATAATATATCAAAATCATCAGGAAAACAAGCTCTACAACATGCAATCATCAAATCATACAAACAATCATCCGAACAAAAATTCGTATTTTTAATAAAAACAATTCGAAATTAAATAAAAATATAGAAAAATAATCTTGATTTCTGCAGTAAAACGAAGCTCAGAATCTGATAGTACTCTTCAAATCCTTCGTTTTGGTTACTCAAGCTTTGAAAACAGAGATCGATAACGCCTTCGTTTTGTTGTTTGATTCTTAGAACAGTTTATGAAATTAGGGTTTTTCTCTGGAAAATTATATAATTACTATCTGCAAATGATTTTGATACGAAATAAAATACGGGAAAAGGCTGTTTATAATTACGGAAAATTAGTATCCCGTTGGATCATTCCAGATATAAAACGGTACGTTTATTTATAAAAACTGATCCAAACGGTATCGGTTTTCGGGATAATTATCCAAATCAGTACAACTTGTACTGCGGTCTTGGTCTCAGCGCCTGGTTACACGTATTACGAGGTGATAATTGTGATAGTTTAATAAAAAGCTCCCGTTTATCAAAAATACGAGTTTTATTGATTTACCAAAATGAATATTGTATCAAAAATGTTGCGCCGGGACCCGTGCAGGACAAACCGTACGCCGGATCGAAAAAGTCAAAACATGGAAAATGCTCGGAATATTACAGTTAGGTTAGGAAGGAGTTCTCGGAAGAGTTTCGGGTTCCAAAAACGTAACAACGGATTACGTCGGTTGGTTCCCATTTTTATAAAATAGATTTTAAATACTCGGAAAAAGATTTTATAAATTTCATATGATCCTTATAACTCCATAAATCAGCATAATAATAATTAGGAAGATATGACAATTATCTATATTTTATTTTGGACATATAAAAATTAAAATACTCAATTAATAAAATTTTTCAAATATCCAAACACAGATAACACTTAACAATTAATTCACAGAATAGATACTGAACACAGATAATAATTATTTATTAGCGAAAATAATTACACGATATATCCCAGATATTACACACAACCTATACTAGATATCATACAATCATCACAAACCAAGGTATTAAACAACTAACTAAGGAAATCCATAGTAAATCAGCTACGACCCCATGATCACGATTAGCCCATGATGGAACTCATCGTCACCATGGGTCCATATGAAAACATGATAATAACACGACAATATAAACTAACTAACTATTTATTAAAAATAGATTACGTCACAAGAGTATTAAGGTTCAAAGTAAAGAAAACTAGCATCCATTATTACAATGAATAAAAGAATCATAAATTAACGTATACTTCCTCTTCATCGTTGCGATGTGCTAAAACGGTCTTCTTTTCTTCTCTCCTTGCTCCTTGCTTGATGAATACTTCGTGTTGTGAAACGTCTCTGAAAATTACTTATATAGAAGTCCACAAGAATCAGCCGTCTCAGAAGTCCAGTAGAACACGACTTAATAAAAATCAGAATTGAATTTCCCAACTCCGGGCGGCTGCCCCAGCTTCCCAGGCGGGCGCCCCAGATCCCAGGCGGCCGCCCTAGATCCCAGGCGGGCGCCTGGCAGGCTTCTGGAAAAAAATATTTTCCTGCTCCTGATTTTACAGAATTCTTTGCACATTCCCCCGAGACTGATCCCAAGTACTTCCCTAGGCTTATTTTGATGAAATCTCCCTGCATACGCAAGCTACACCCTGAAATGCAAAAACACTCAAAAAATGCATCAAATACACAAAATACTTGATTTCAAAACATCAATTCAAGTCATTATAAGACGTTCTAAGTGGTATAAAATGCCACTTATCACACCCCCCAAAATTAAATCGATGTTTGTCCTTAAGCGTCACAGACTCAAAAAAAAACAAAATAAAAACATGCATGAATGCAGACTACATGAAATGCAGTGATCCCCCTCGCAATGACTGAACCAACCAACACATGACATCTCAACAAATGCAATTAGGTGACTAAAGATCAATCAAATCACGCAAGCTAACATACAACTAGAAACGTGGTGTGTGTAGATGCTTAACATATATGCTTCGAAACTAGATCAATTATCATAACTCAATTATCCTCAAGGCAATCACATGATTATACGAAGAATAAATTCTAGACACAAAATGACTTATAACACTTCAAGATCACTGGAGCTTATTACGGAATCATGCTTTTATTCAACACAATAAACAAATGCTTATTTGATCGTGCAATGAGTGAGGTCCATAAAAGACTTATGCAATGGCATCCATTTAACGAGCGTTAGGTTAGCGGATCCCAGACTATAAAAGCCTCAGGTCACTAGGCACAAAGTCCCCTAAGAACTTAATAACTCGAATACCAAAGAGCTCACTCGTGATCAATTATGCATTAAACTATAATTTTTTCTCTTTTTTTTCTTTTTTTTCTTTTTTTTCTCTTTTTTCTTCTTTTTTTTCAAATTTCTGAGCAAGTGCGTTTCGCTCCATCTTGCTCAACCCTAGACTACTCGCATAAAATACGAGCCGGCTACTAGCCATTTGACGCCTAGCCACGACTAGCAATGAATTCCAATTTTCACTCCAATTTTTTTATCTTTTCATGCCTTTTATCATTAAGAGCCTATCATAAATTCTAAACATAATCAATAGATTAACCTTAAAAACCATCAAACCATGACAACAATCTAGTCCTTAAGCATACTCTAAGACTTAGTGAAATTACAACTGTTTCTAGCATGCATGTCAACCTACAAGATTCAACATCACTCTAACGCTATCACTACACTCGCATCAATATCACAAATAAATCGGTAAAGTAATGCAAAAGGGATCATGGTATATGCATGAGCTAAATGACATGATAAAGAAAGCTATAAAATAAAAAAAAAATCAAAAACTATATGGCAGAAATATGCAACTATATGAACTAAACTATCATGAATATGCAACTACATGACACACACACAAATATGTTCTTTAACTACCACCCCCAAACTTAAAATCTTCACTGTCCCCAATGAAGTTAGTAGAAAGGAACACATGGTATACCTACTCAGAGAAATCATTATCATCACCCTCAGAGGGTGGAGTGTCAGGAGGCGGATAAGCAGAGTCCTCACCAAAAACGGGCCACTGGATGTTAGCTCCAAGGCCTCTCAAAGCAGTCCCAAGTGCCAGGGTGAGCTCCTGAGCAAACCTACTATGTGACTAATACATCGGATCCATTCTCCTGGATAGCCTCCTATATTAGGCATCAACCATCCCTGAACCAGCACCTCCATGGGCTCTAGAAGAACCTGCATCTTCATGAGCCTGACTGGGCCTAGCCATTGTAGCACCAACTGCTGGACGTCCTCCTGGAAGATGATATCCCAATCCATGCTCCTCGGGCTCTCCACCCGTCCATTCCTGCATTGCATTCAGCGTCGATGAATCAATAAGAGCGGCCGGCATCTGCAGCTGCTCATAAGAAGGCCAGTGGACTCCAACTGCCCTGCATAGCTTCGTTACAGAAGAGGCATAAGGGATGTTGATTTGCGTCCTCCCCCTCAAAAACTTCAAAATCCCTTGGTAGATGAACTCACCAAGGTCCACATAATACTCCTCATTCAAGATCCCCCATAACAACCTGGCTCTCTCAACTGTAACCTTATGTGTATGCGAAGAAGGCAAAATATTAGCACAAATAAAGGCATTCTATGCATGGGCATACCTGTTCATCGCAACAGCCGGAAAAGAATGATACTCGTTAGATCCCGTCTTAAACTTCCACACCGTGCCCGGCTGATAGAGAGTAGCAACAATCAAATCCAAATCAAAATCCTCGGGGGTCTTCTCATTCCAATTCTCCTCCTCGGGCTTCGTTTGTCGCTGCCCAATAACACGGCGAATCGCCTCGGGATGGTAATCAACCGTAAGCCCCCTAACAACAGTATACCCATTCTTTTCAGCCTTTGTGTTCACAAAAAGAAATCCACCCTTTCTCAGCAATCATCGGCAATAACTCACCATCCCTCCCCGATGGCAAAAATCCCCTCTCCTTCAGAATCAGCTTAGTTAGAAGCCTAGTATACTCCTCCTCAGTAGCCCTATCCACCAATCGGGGCCTCGCAGCAGTACCCCTCGAAGAATCAGCAGTAGGAATGGTGCTACTGCTATCAACAGTTCAAGATCTCTTTGGGGCCATTGAAACTGAGAATAAGTGTTTGAGAGTTGTGTTTTGTGTGTAGGAGAGAGTCTGTTTGGGGGGTGTATACGAGAGGTTGCGTGTATATATAGGGTAGGATTTAGGTTTAGAATTAGAACAGGAGTGGGGTTGTGGATTGTTTGTAGGAGGAAAAACGTGGGTAGTGGGGTTATGGCTGGTGGTATTCTTGTTTTTTTTGTTTTTCTATTTTTCTTATAAGGCGGAAAAGTTTTCCAACAGATGGGCTCCAGGCGGCCGCCTAGGCTTTCCAGGCGGGCGCCCCAGCTTCCAGGAGGCGGCCCGGGCTTGCGAGGCCGCCCGGGAGGTCTCTGGAAAAAATTTTTTTGCATATTTTTTTCTAATTTTTTTTGGGTTTTTGGATAGGGTACCAACTTCTAAGGGTTCCTATAGTCTCAAATCTTGGGTTGCCTCCCAAGAAGCGCTTCTTTTACGTCATTAGCTTGACGTAGAGTAGCTCGATCAAGTTGACAATAAAACGGCACTAACCACTTCCCGGTTTGCCGTGTCCCAATAATAATGCTTCAATCTCTGACCATTAACCTTGAATGCTTGGCCCAGATCGTTCTCAAAAATCTTCACCGCTCCATGTGGAATCACAGTTTTGACGATAAATGGTCCAAATCACCTTGATTTCAACTTTCCAGGAAAAAGTCAGAGACGAGAGTTGAATAAAAGAACTTGTTGCCCCGGCACAAATGACTTAGGAGATAACTTCCTGTCGTGCCACCTTTTCTCTTTTTCCTTGTATATTTTGTTGTTCTCGTACGCTTGTAGTCGAAATTTATCAAGTTTATTTAACCGAAGCATTCGCTTCTTCGCAGCTGCGTATCATTCGCTTCTTCCCAGAAGCATTCATCAAGTCATTTAACTGAAGCATTCCCATAAAATAACATCTATCTTAACCAAGTTTTGACTAAAGCGGTTCAAAATACTCTGTAGGAGATATAGAGTGATAAATGTCATAGCATGTCATTTATGAAAATTTGGGGATGTGAAGCATTTGTAAAACATTTAGCCTCTGACAAGCTTGCACCAAAATTAGATAGATGCTATTTTGTGGGATACCCGAGTGAAACTAGCGTATAGTTTTTATAATTCTTTCGAGAAAAAAGTGTTTGTTGCTCGGGCCACTGTATTTATTGAGGGAGAACTACTTTCTAAGAAAATCAGTGGAAGGATAATACATATCGATGAAGATTGAGAACCACATGATAACATTGAACCAGAGTTAGAATAAGATCAGGATGTACATCAAAATGTTGAAAGTAATCATGTGCAAGAAACACTGGTTATTGTTAGGCACAAAACACCCGCTAATATATCACGCAAGTATACGCGTTCGCAAGTAATATAGAATGATTTTTAGTTCATTCCCACAGAGACTCAGACTAATTATATTTAATTAACATTCATTCACCAAAGTATGATTACTTCTCAATGCCAAGACAATAACACTTAAGGTTGATTAACTAATTATTAACTAAAATTAACTACGAGAATAAAACACTTAAATTATTACTTGACTTAAAAATATTAAACACACATGAGATCATAACTTCATTACTACTTCATTCAATAGTCATTGTTATTACCCTTAGCATGTAACGGTGATTATATTAATCGAACAACACGAAACTGATAAAAGCCAACTTTCGTTGTACTAGTACTGTTCTACCAAACATCCACAATTAAGATAGAATTTACATAGGCATCAATTATGTTGAGACTTATATGTCTACAGAATTTGACAACATAAAGATTTAAGCGCAAGTTATTTATTATGATTATACAGGGCAAGTAAAACGGTTAGAGTTACCCACTAATCATGCATATAATACATGAACCTATGCTAGCCTGGCAAGTTCTAAATGTCAAGATTCACTGTCACTTCACAAGAGATTAACAGGCTATCTTATATGTTAGCGACGCACATAATGTTACGACCGGCATTTTCGTGTAATATTATTTGTGGATTTGGTATAATATTAAAGCCGAATAAAAATATGTTCACTGATTGTACATTTGTGTGAGTGAAAATTTCTGCATTATAAAATTTTTATGTGTAGTATATGATTTTTCAAAGAAAAAGTTTAATTATTTCCTTTATTTTTTATTTATAAGGAATATTCTAAGCCTTCGAAAAAATTTCTTTTAAAAGATATTTTGTTCACAAATTTTGAAAATAATTTTATAAAATCTCTAAAAATCCAAGTTATTTTATGGTATAAATTTTATAATTTTTGAACTTTTATTTTATTATATAAAAATAAATCTTTGAAAATTTGGTTGCTTAATAATTATCAAATTACATGGTTACCCTTGCATGCAAATACTCTTCCATTCAACTAAGGGGCAAGGAAGGCATTTCCAACCCCACTCACTTTCATTCTACTACCCAAATTACCACTTTGTCCTTGCATGCAAATCTACCTAACTATGTTGGAAGGTTACTCTTGTAAATTCTCATATCCACTCACTTGTGGTCAAATAAGAACCAAACCAATATGATTATCACCCCACTTTCACTCCACCATTTCCACACTCCTCATTCCTCCCCCTCTCCTCTCAGCTCTCCCCCTCTCCTCTCGGCTTTTTGGCCGAAGCCATACCCCCTCCCTTTTCTTCATTCTTCATTCAAGCTCCCACCTTCCATTCAAGTAAATGTTACTTCCTATATCTTGATCATACATAATTCAAAGAGTTTTGAGTGAAAAGTTTAAGTTTTGAGTTTGCATGTCAAAGTTTTAGTTGGAACTCAAAGTACAATCTTGATTCTTATGGATTTAAGGTTGTATTTGAGAGAACTACAAGGAATGGTGAAATGCCAAGTCATGAGAATGAGGCTCTTGATTTTAAATGGTCATTTCTATTCCACTTCATTTGGCCATGACCTTGAGGGAGCCGAATAAATGGTTCTTGAGGATGTTTTGTTGTCTTGTTTCAATTTTATGTGTTTTTGGTGGTGATAACATAAATTTTGTATCAAAAACTTGATAAAACCCTTTACATGCTAAGTGATCATCTAGTTATAGCTTATGCTAGGCTTGCATGCTGATTCCATGGTAAAATTTATTTGGAAAGCATGTTGTTTTGGTTTATAAGACTCGAAGTCATGCATGCATGTAGATTTCTCTTGGACTTTTGGAAGTTTTTGATCATGTGGATTGATTTTGTTAGTAAGCCATAATTTCAGTAGGGATAAGATATTAATCTTGATTAGTGCTCCTTGATATGTGGTATTAATTCGTATATATTTATAAAAAATATATAACTTGCCGTTTTCAAAAACTTAATGGCTTGTAAGTTATGTAATGTGATTTCCTTTGTTTTGCTTTGTTGCACCTTAGGTAAGGATGATCTCCACCAAGATTATTTTGAGTGTAAGGGAGTTATTTCAGTAGAACACCTTAGTTAAGGTTTGGGTTGGGTTTTTGGTTGTTGTTGGTTGGGTTTGTTAAGTAAGAACCTTGGTGAAAGAAGAGTATTAGTTTCTGCAGAAAATCAGTTTGGTACCCTGAGGTTTAGAGCGAGTTTTGACCATGTCATTGCTGTGCACTTTGAGGCCCAAGCCAACAGAAGCTAGCATTAGGAGTATATAAAAGGTTTTAGGTGTTTGTTGAAGGTTTACAAGTTGTTTGGTTAGGTGCACAAGTGGAATCACAAAATCTGTCCAGCAGGGGACAGTTTTGTTGCAACTTAGAAATAGGAAGTTTTGACCATGTCATGGGTAGGCCCTCATTAGGCCTTGTTGGGCCTTATTTAGAGGGTGTGTCAGAGGAGTTTTTCCAACCATAGTTCATAGGTTTTGAGTTAGAACCATGTGTCACAAAATTCAAGTCAGGGCATTTTCTGCCCAGAAAAACAGGGGAACCATGGACTTTAAGCTTAGGCCCAAGGAGGCCCAAGCTAGGCCCTTGAGCCACATCAAGTTTGGGAGATGCCTTATGGTCAGAAGAGTATAGTGTAGAAGTTTTGGAGGTAAACTTGTAGTTTAAGAGTGTCTAATGCACTCAAGAAACCATAGATGTCATTCTGAAATTTACTCCAGTGAGCACTTTCACTCAACACATAGTTTTAGAGCACTTATGAGTAAGACCTAGGTTGACCGCTATGGTTGCAAGATAGTATAAATCCATTAGAATTAAAGACCCAAGTGAGGGTCAATAGGTTTTGGACAATTTAGTAAAGGCACATTGAGTAAGGAAGCCAAAATTTGAAGACTTTGTCTAGTTTGGCGACCAAGTGACTTGTCGATATCATCCAAGCCTAGCATTGCATTATGATGTGTGTGATATTATTTGATATTAAAATATGATATATGAGTATATGTGGCTATGTGGACTATGGTATTTATAAGGTAATTATAAATTGAGTGCATATAGGCCTAAGTGCCATTGGTGTTTAATTTCGAGTTGTAAATAGGTTAAGTTGGTGAGAATACATTATAATGAGGATTATTATTATTTATGTAGGATCTCGAGACGAGGGTAAACTTGCCATAAAGGTCGAGTGAAGCTTCCAGTTGCTCCTACCAGCCAGACCAGACCAGCCTTTCTCAAGGCAAGTGATTCAACCTGTCTTTCATATTCACTGCAAATGTGTAATAATTAATTCATATACATTGATGCGATTATCCTGAGTCATCTTGATATACTTGAACCAAGCGATATTTAAATCTATCTTTGTATTATTATAGAAATGCCATGAACCCATAAGTACATATTGATATTGCAACAGTTGTATTACGCTAGTATATCATAATAATTGGAATGCCATGATAAAATAAATATTTGATATAATACTTGATTGAACCTCTTGATTATCATGCCATTGATTCCTAAGATATTGACATCTCACCCTGATGCTTGAACCCTAATAAAAACTTTACCTTGATACCTAAAAGCCAGATATTCTTCAAAGATTGTTCTTAACTGATTTGATAACCCTTTTTTCTTACCCTAAAGATGGACAATCCTGTTATACCTTGAGCTAAAAATCATTTCCTCATAACTTAATACTCCTCTTATTCATGAAGCTTATCTTCTTGATGTTCTAGTACTTGTACCTTGTTTAAAACCATTGCTTTAAGCCTAGTTTGGCATTACTCTTTCATATTATCCAATAGCATTGCTAAATTTCCTTGTCAAAACTCTTGTTTATGGAAACCTCTCAATTACCCTAATATAGTAAAGTCTAGTGGATCATGGCCCTGAGATTTAGTGTCATATTTCCAGTGTTTCAAGTTGATCTATAATCCCTTGATAAAAATGTTTACTACTTAAGAGATTTTATTATAAATCGGCATCAGTTTTTGAAATGATTAAAATGTGGATTTTCAGTCCCAAAGGGGAATAAATGTTTTCTTTGAATAGTGGATATGGACTGAGACGCGAGTCCTTTCCACACTTATATTGTAGGCTTAAAAGTTGCCTAGGGATCCCATTAATGTTTTAAAACCCAACGAGGTTCGGGATTACTTCGCGGCTGATCACCGGCTGTAATCCGTAGCGTCATAAAATGATTTTGATTAAATTATGATTTTCGATTTATGTTTTGTATCATATAGTTTAGCACTTGTTGAGCATTTGGCTCACTCCTTGCTTTACCCTGATATTACAGCTAGCAGCTATGGTTAGATTCAAGCAGACAACACGTAAGACCTGTGACGGTGATGCGTATGTCCGAGCTCAGGTAGAATAAGAGATAGTTTTATGTGAGGACTCGATATTAAAATCGGTTGTAATAGATGGTAGTGTTGGGCTGTTCCAAACCCTAAACTGTAAGATCTTGGATTTGGTTATGTTTACTTTCTTTTAAATATTGTAATAGTTATATTTATTTTGTTAGTTAAGTTGGGGGTGTGACAGGTTTTGGTATCAGAGCTACAGTTTAGAGTCCCTGGACAGCCCAAATAGGTTATAGGATCTATGTATAGGCTATAGATAATATGCGAGAGAGTAGGTTAAGTAAATTTATTATTAATACTCCTCTTATTGGTTTGTCAGCAAAGGGCGCATTCCTCGTCATCCTCTGGGTCGGACGACACTATTGTTTTCTCCGTGTATGCTGAGTTGAGGCGCGAGTTTGACATGCTTCAAGGCAAGTACGACCGACTGATAGATCGACTGAAGAACGTGTACCCGGACAGCCGAAACTATGAAGGGAAGCCTAAGGAGCAGATGACTGCAAGACTTGAGACTTTGGTTCAGTACGTCAACACTAAGATTGAGGAGATGCCATCACACCGAGACCGCACCAGCCAATATATCATCCAAATGGTAGCGGATGAGCTCCAGAGCTTTGTGAAGACGCTTTGAGAGGAGAAGACTACCAAGCCCCGTTCTGATGGAATGGAGCCTTAGTTCTTTCCATTATTTACCTTTCATGTTGTTGTATTATCAAGACTTCGTAGAATTCCCAGTTGTTTCCTTTAAATAAGCACGTTATTCCAAGAATCAGACCTTGTCCTAATCCTGATGTATTGTGACCTTTAAATTTCAATTATTATGCACTATCGTTCTATTTGCTCTCAACTTTTATTTTACGCTTTTGTACGCATCGCCATATCTGCTTAATTTGAAACTTGACCTCATATGTAAATAAGAATGCCATGCGATACCCTCGAATTATTTCATCATTCATACCTGTTTTGACATAACTCTTATTTCAGGATCATGCCACCCAAAAAGAAGAACCCAACAACCACATCTACCCCAGATCCAAATATTCTTCGATTACTGGAAACTTTGCAACAGCAAACCAATGTTATAGCTCAACAACAACTAACTCTTCAACAACGAATTGAAAACCAAGATAATCTTGAACCACACCAACCACCCGAACCACCAGTACCACCTCGACAAGTTGTCACTTTCAAGGCTTTTCAGAATGTGAATCCACCTGCATTTCGTGATACCACTGATCTAATAATAGCTAACACATGGATTAAGGAAATGGAAAGGGCTTTTGAGTTGGTACAGTTTGGAGACGATCAGAAGACGCCATATGTTACTTACTTCCTGAAGGGCGAAGTCATCTATTGGTGGGAATCAGTAAAAGCTATGGAAGCAACCCAGCAGGTTTCTTGGGAGAGATTTAAGAAGTTATTTCTGGAAAAGTATTACCCTAAGTACATGCAGAATCAGATGGAGCTTAAATTTCTTGAGTTGAAGTAAGGGAATATGTCTGTACTGGAGTATGAGAAGAAGTTCACTGAGTTGTCAAGGTTTGTGACAAAGTGTACCAGCACTGAGGTGGAAAAAGCGAAGAGATTTTAACAAGGATTGGAGCCTTGGATCAGAGATGAGTAGCTATGTTTGAGCTTGATACTTATGCGGGAGTAGTTCAGAAAGCTGCTCTGATTGAGAATAACAGGATGCAGTCAAGGAAAGAAAGAGATAACAAGAAGAGAAAGGTTCCATTTTATGGAGAGAAGTCTGAAGCCGGAAATACACAAGATCGGAATGTAAAGAGGATTGGTTTCCATAAGGGCGGAAATTTTCAAAAGAGGGGAAATTTGGGAAAAAGACAAGAATCGAAGGGGAACTGTTAGTGTAGGTGCCCTAGAGGCAATACATTATTCTTTTATCTTTATGTCAGTTGATCATTCAATAAATGTATTTATTATGACCTTAATTACTGCGATATTTTGTTAGCATAATAAATGTCCTCAGAATCATGATACAAATTGTATAGTTTAAGTACATGACTTGAACTTGAGATTATATAATATATCATATTCTTAAAGGTCCCTAGTCGAGTATTATTATATAGGACAATAATAATACATAGATAGACTAGTATGTTGTTTGACAAGATAACCACATCTCATTGGTTATAAGTATGGGGATACTAAAGTCAATACATAGGTACATGTGAGAGTACATGGTACTGGACAGACCCACAGTGAGATTCTTCATGTTTAATAAAGTCATAAGAAAGACTCACAGTGATAATGGTGTAACGATCCTTTGACTTGAAATCATTATATTTCTATACGAGGATTAATATACTTTGACTACATTAAAAGTTACTTTTGATCGGGTGATGATAAAAGTGGACATCGGGTATATCATGAGTCGTATGAGAAATATGAATGATAGATAAAGGATTTAACCCTCCTATAATTAGGAGAGATATTATTGACCTCTTGATTGAGTGAGATTATAAAAGCATGGCCATGCTCAAATAATGATTTGCCTCGATAATCTACTCATGGATCAAGTAAACCCGGATTAAATGTTTAAGAGGATGACTAAATACATGCCTCGAGTTTAATCTATAATATGTATGGTTAAAGGGATTATATTACACGAAAAACATTAATCACGAAAGGTTTTATCTAATCACGATTTAATTATTGTTTAATTGGGTAACAATGATGTATTACTAGATACCGCTCATTGTTTATAATTTTATTAGAGAATAAAATTATTGCCAATTAAATAATAGCCTATAGGGTCGCACAAATAGAGCACTTAATGGAATAGTTAATTTAAATTATGGATTTAAATTAATTGATGATTATTTGAATTTTATTATAATTAAGTAAGACTTAATTGAGATAATATAAATTCGAATTAAAAGGAATGTTTTTGCCCATAATAATTAAGTATGACTTAGTTATTAATTAAATAATAGAAATTCGTTTTTATTATTTAATCCAATACCTACTAGGGTTGGGCTTTGCTATTATGGGCCTTTTTAATCAGTCATTTTAAATAGATAATGAGAGGTTAAAGAGGCTTGTACGTTTTTTAAGAAAACCCTAGCAGCAAAGAGAGGCAGAGGCAATTCAGATCGTCAAGAAGGAGGCTAGTACATCCATTCCATAGTCAAGTTCGTGAGACATTCTTGAAGGTGCTCGTGTGGATACCATAGAGGTGTTTCTCCGAGAGGTAGACACAAAGCGTGATAGCTAGGATCTCCGTTGAGTTCGTGAAAGTTAATCTCTTGAAAGGTATGATTCGTTATCTCCATAATCTGCCCATAATTATACATGGATCCTGTTTTTGGGTTTCAAAATTTTTGTTTTATTTACGTTTATCCGCTGCGTTTTATGCCTTCGGAACCCAACAATGGCATCAGAGCTACGTGTATAAGGGGCTGATTTGGTTACGTGTTTACTGTATTTTTACAAGTATGCATGTGTGATGAGTCTGCCATGATAACAGTTATGTTATATGAGTCTGCCATGATAACAGTTATGTTATATGAATGATATGATGAATCTGTTAATGATCTATATGATGATACTAGTATGTTTAAGATCTGCCATAACTCATATGTATGCGATCTCTTAAAATATGTATACTGATACACGTTTTTGGTAACTGGGATATGGATCATGTGTATACTGATACATGCTTCTGGAATAGTATTCTGATACATGTTTTTCTAGTATTCTGATACTTGATTTTGCAAAAATTTCCGCGTGCTTAGGGTTTCGTTTTTAATTTGTGCTTATGACATATGCTTTACTTATTTATTATTCTTAATTGGATCATGATAAGTGATAAATAGTATGTCATCTTTATATGATCTATCATGTTCTTTAATGGTTACTTGAGCATGGTGCATAGTTATGGCCTTAAGACCTTAGTTGTAATGGTTTATTCTTTTGGTTTGTAATAAATACGACTTGCATGTCGTTTTCTATTTGTAGTTGTTTTATCTCAAATGTAACTCGAGTTCTTTTGTAAGTTCATTAGTATAATTCTTAATGTAACATCCAAGAAGGACAAGGGAAAGAGGAGGCATCCTATGGAGGCCAAGGAGACAATGGAAGCAATAGAAAAGACATATGTAATAGTTATTTTTACATCATAGATTGACCTTGATCTTTTCATTAGCCTGAAAAGATCACATAGGATTGGGCCATAACTATTGCACGTTTACTTTACGTACTTTTCATATGATGTATAAATAGTATTGTAGAGTAGAAAATGCATGTTTTAATTAGATTAATGATGCATGTATGTATTAGATACATCACCCATGCCATGCCTTTAAACAAGATAAAATCTGTAACGACTCAAGATTTAAAATTAACAAACGATCATGAGATTCTCGTGTTTATGAAACACGGAATAAAACACGAATTTTCTTTATTTCTGACATGGGGCGATTTTGTCAACAACGGGTTCATAGAACTTGTAAGGCTGTGGGTTTTAAGCGAGACCGATGTGACTCCTCCACTACCTGGAAATCAAACCATTGACGAGTATTGATTTGAAGTATTTTATTCAAGGAAAAATTGGGAATCTCTTTATGATGGGATCATGATCGTTCTAAATTAAAAATCCCTAAGTAAAAATATTAAGTTTTAATCAGATGCTTTCCAATGAATGAACACTCATTAAATCCTAGATCGATAAGGGGAAGGGCTGTCAGTGGCAGGGGACTCCTATCTATCATGGTTAAATGCGACGAATATAAACAGTTATATTCGGACGTTGTATCATTGGGTCTAACTTAACTGAGTCATCATAATAAGGTGAATATAAACGGTTATATTCAACTATTATGAACTTAGAAGCATAGAGTTTGTTTAAAAATCTATTAGATAGATAAGATCAATTGTTGTTCACCAAATTATCCAAGAATTATATATGATATAATTGACAACTGTTGTCTACCTAAATAATCATGTTTTAAGGATACCAGTGGTTGACTTAGAACATGACGAAATATGGATCTTGGCTCACTAGAAAGATTTATGGGATATACTTTCCGAATTAATAGTTAGGGCTATTAATTTGATAAAAAAAATAGTGGGAGATATATTATGAATATATCATAATCATATGAACATAAAATTTTAACTCAGACAATCTAATGTTTATTTTGCGCTTTTATTATTGTAGATACTGAGTAATGGCAAACAACACAAACACACTATCCGTACGTTCAGTCTTTGAGAAGGACAAGCTGACAGGAGGAAACAACTTCCTAGACTGGCAGAGGAATTTAAGGATTGTCCTCAGGCAGGAGCGCAAGCTTCATGTCATTGATATTACTCCTCCAGGCCCCCTTCCTGAGGGTGCTACTGCTGATGAACGAGAAGCACGCACAAGGGATGAGAATGATGCAAATGATGTTGCATGTCTTATGTTGGCAACTATGAGTGCTGAGCTTCAAAGACAGCATGTGCATATGGATGCATATACTATCAATGAGCACTTACAAAGTATGTTTGCAAGCCAAACTCGTCAAGAAAGGTTCAACACGAGTAAGTCACTTTTTAATTGCAAACAAGGGGCGGGTGAACCAGTTGGCCCACATGTTCTGAAGATGATTGGTTACATTGAGTACCTTAAAACTTTGGGTTTCCCGATTGGTCCGGAAACTGGTATTGACCTAATCATGAATTCTTTGAACAACAAATTCACTCAGTTTGTTGTGAACTACAATATGAATGAATTTGACAAAACACCTACTGAATTGTTGCATATGTTGAGAACATATGAGACCAACATGAAGACAGCTGAACCTGCTCCCATACTGATGGTGGGAAATAAAGGTAAGGCCAAAGGGAAGGGCAAATGGAAGGGTAAGAAGAAGATTGGATCTGATTCTACACCCAAGCCAAAGTCAGGTCCCAAACAGGCTTTAAAGCCTAAAGGTGGTGTGGCCAAGGGTGAATGTCACTACTGTAAGAAAGATGGTCACTGGAAGAGAAACTGTCCAATTTACTTGGAGGATCTGAAGAAAAAGAAAGCAGTTCAGATTTCTGGATCAGGTATTTATGTTATAGAAGTCAATTTGTCTATTTCTACATCTTGGGTATTTGATACTGGATGTGCTTCTCACATTTGTATAAATGTGCAGGGCTTGCAGAGAAGTAGAACTTTGGCTAAGGGAGAAGTGGACCTAAGAGTAGGCAATGGAGCAAAAGTTGTTGCTTTAGCTGTAGGGACTTATTATTTATCTATGCCCTCTGGGCTTGTTTTAGAACTAGAAGACTGTTTTTACATGCCTGCGATTCGCAGAAACATTATTTCTGTTTCTTGTTTGGACAAGAAAGGTTTTTCGTTTACAATAAAGAACAACAGTTGCTCTTTTGCTTTGAATGATTTAACCTATGGTGTTGCGCATTTATTTAATGGTTTATATGTTCTTGATTTAGATAACCCTGTCTGTAATATAGAAAATAAATGACTTAAAATGAATGACTCAAATCAAACATACCTCTGGTATTGTCATCTAGGCCACATAAATGAGAAACGCATATCTAAATTACATAAGGATGGATACTTGGATAAGTTTGATTTTGAATCATACCAAGAATGCGAATCTTGTTTGCTTGGTAAGATGACTAAAGCCCCTTTCACTGTAAGGGTCAAAGGGCCACTAAACGTCTGGAGCTAATATATAGTGATGTATGTGGCCCAATGTGTGTAATGGCTAGAGGAGGATACTACTACTTCATAACATTTACTGATGATTTCAGTAGATATGGATATGTATATCTTATGAAGAACAAATCCGATTCTTTTGAAAAATTTAAAGAATACAAGGTTGAAGTAGAGAAGCAAATTGGCGGAGATGCAAGTATTAAGATCTTACGATCCGATCGTGGGGGTGAATACTTAAGCACCGAATTTAGAGAGTATTTGAAAGAGTGTGGTATTGTATCACAACTCACTCCGCCAGTAACACCTCAATGGAATGGAGTTTCAGAGAGGAGAAATCGCACCTTGTTGGACATGGTGCGATCGATGATGAGTCATGCAGATCTTCCAATTAGTTTCTGGGGTTACACTCTAGAAACATCGGCTTTCACACTTAACCGTGTTCCTACTAAGAAGGTTCAAAAGACTCCATATGAGATATGGAAAGAGAAACGGTCAGGCATGAACTTTATGAAAGTTTGGGGATGTAAGGCGTTTGTGAAATGTCAAGAATCTGACAAGCTTGGACCTAAATCCGAAGAGTGCATTTTTGTAGGATACCCTAATGAAACAAAGGCGTATTATTTTTATAGTCCTTCTGAGCAGAAAGTGTTTATTGCTCAAGATGTTGTCTTCATGGAAAGAGATTTGTTTCCAAAAGAAACAGTGGGAGAACTATAGATCTCGATGAAGATCGAGAACCGCAAAATAGCATTGAACCTGAAGTGGAACAAGAGCAGAATAATGATAATGCTCAACAAACACAGGTTGTTCGTAGATCTGGTAGATTTCGCCATGAGCCAGAGAGATATGGATTTCTCATGACTCAGTGTGGTGATTTGATGCTCATAGATGAAGATGAGCCTCTCACATACCAAGATGCTATGAACAGTCCAGACTCTAAGAGATGGCTTAAAGCCATGAAATCCGAGATAGATTCCATGTACGAAAACCAAGTATGGACTTTGGTTGATCCACCTGAAGGGGTAAAACCCATAGGGTGCAAATGGGTTTTTAAGAAGAAAAAGGGCATGGATGGAAATGTTCAGACCTATAAAGGTAGGCTGGTTGCAAAAGGTTTCAAACAAATTCATGGTATTGACTATGATGAAACTTTCTCACCAGTGGCTATGATCAAGTCTATAAGGATTTTACTTGCCATTGCAGCATTCCATGATTATGAAATCTGGCAAATGGATGTCAAAACAGCCTTCCTTAATGGAAGCCTTGAAGAGGATGTGTACATGACACAACCTGAGGGTTTTGTCGATCCAAGGAATGCTGGCAAGGTATGTAAATTGCGTCGATCCATTTATGGATTGAAGCAATCCTATAGGAGATGGAATATCCATTTTGATGAAATAGTCACAGAGTATGGCTTTGTTCAAAATGAAGATGAACCGTGTGTTTACAAGAAGGTTAGTGGGAGCTATGTGGCATTCATAGTACTATATGTTGATGATATACTACTAATGGGGAATGACATACCTTCTCTAAAGGCTGTTAAGACTTGGTTAGGGAGCAATTTCTCCATTAAAGACTTAGGAGAGGCATCCTACATTCTAGGAATGAGGATCTATAGAGAAAGATCTAGAAGGATGATCGGTCTAAGTCAGAGCACATACATTGATAAGGTTTTGCATCGTTTTGGAATGCAAAATGCAAAAAGGGGATATGTCCCCGTGTCTCAAGGGATAACGATCTCTAAGGACCAGTGTCCGAAATCATTGGATGAGAAGGACCGCATGAATAAAATTCCATATGCTTCAGCAATTGGATCTATCATGTATGCAATGGTATGTACTCGCCCAGATGTCTCGTATGCTTTGAGCATGACGAGCAGATACCAGTCTAATCCGGGTGAAGGTCACTGGACGGCAGTTAAGAATATTCTTAAGTACCTGAAAAGAACTAAAGATTCATTCTTGGTGTATGGAGGAGAAGAGAAACTCGTTGTAAAAGGTTACACCGATGCAAGTTTCCAAACAGACAGAGATGATACTGTATCACAGTCTGGTTTTGTGTTTTGTCTAAACGGAGGTGCTGTAAGCTGGAAGAGTTCAAAGCAAGAAACAGTAGCTGATTCTACAATGGAGGCTGAGTACATTGCAGCTTGTGAAGCAGCTAAGGAGGCTGTTTGGATTCGAAAGTTCATTTCTGATTTGGGAGTGGTTCCATCGATCGCAGATCCCATTGATCTATACTGCGATAATAATGGAGCCATTGCACAGGCTAAAGAACCTAGATCACACTCCCGGGCTAAACATATACTCAGGAGATTTCACCTTATTCGAGAGATTAATGAAAGGGGTGATATACACATATGTAAAGTGCACACAAATGATAACATTGCAGACCCACTGACCAAAGGCTTGTCGTAGCAGAAGCACGATGGTCACACTAGTTCCATGGGTATTAGATATATGGGTGTTTGGCTCTAGTGCAAGTGGGAGATTGTTAGTGTAGGTGCCCTAGAGGCAATACATTATTCTTTTATCTTTATGTCAGTTGATCATTCAATAAATGTATTTATTATGACCTTAATTACTGCGATATTTTGTTAGCATAATAAATGTCCTCAGAATCATGATACAAATTGTATAGTTTAAGTACATGACTTGAACTAGAGATTATATAATATATCATATTCTTAAAGGTCCCTAGTCGAGTATTATTATATAGGACAATAATAATACATAGATAGACTAGTATGTTGTTTGACAAGATAACCACATCTCATTGGTTATAAGTATGGGGATACTAAAGTCAATACATAGGTACATGTGAGAGTACATGGTACTGGACAGACCCACAGTGAGATTCTTCATGTTTAATAAAGTCATAAGAAAGACTCACAGTGATAATGGTGTAACGATCCTTTGACTTGAAATCATTATATTTCTATACGAGGATTAATATACTTTGACTATATTAAAAGTTACTTTTGATCGGGTGAAGATAAAAGTGGACATCGGGTATATCATGAGTCGTATGAGAAATATGAATGATAGATAAAGGATTTAACCCTCCTATAATTAGGAGAGATATTATTGGCCTCTTGATTGAGTGAGATTATAAAAGCATGGCCATGCTCAAATAATGATTTATCTCGATAATCTACTCATGGATCAAGTAAACCCGGATTAAATGTTGAAGAGGATGACTAAATACATGCCTCGAGTTTAATCTATAATATGTATGGTTAAAGGGATTATATTACACGAAAAACATTAATCACGAAAGGTTTTATCTAATCACGATTTAATTATTGTTTAATTGGGTAACAATGATGTATTACTAGATACCGCTCATTGTTTATAATTTTATTAGAGAATAAAATTATTGCCAATTAAATAATAGCCTATAGGGTCGCACAAATAGAGCACTTAATGGAATAGTTAATTTAAATTATGGATTTAAATTAATTGATGATTATTTGAATTTTATTATAATTAAGTAAGACTTAATTGAGATAATATAAATTCGAATTAAAAGGAATGTTTTTGCCCATAATAATTAAGTATGACTTAGTTATTAATTAAATAATAGAAATTCATTTTTATTTTTTAATCCAATACCTACTAGGGTTGGGCTTTGCTATTATGGGCCTTTTTAATCAGTCATTATAAATAGATAATGAGAGGTTAAAGAGGCTTGTACATTTTTTAAGAAAACCCTAGCAGCAAAGAGAGGCAGAGGCAATTCAGATCGTCAAGAAGGAGGCTAGTACATCCATTCCGTAGTCAAGTTCGTGAGACGTTCTTGAAGGTGCTCGTGTGGATACCATAGAGGTGTTTCTCCGAGAGGTAGACACAAAGCGTGATAGCTAGGATCTCCGTTGAGTTCGTGAAAGTTAATCTCTTGAAAGGTATGATTCGTTATCTCCATAATCTGCCCATAATTATACATGGATCTTGTTTTTGGGTTTCAAAATTTTTGTTTTATTTACGTTTATCCGTTGCGTTTTATGCCTTCGGAACCCAACAGGAACAACCAGGCAATCCAAGGACAAGTTGGAGAAAACAGGTTCCAGAGACCGGAATGCAAGCACTGTGGAAGAAGGCACCCCAGAATGTGTAATAAGCTGAGCATGACATGCTATAGGTGTAACCAGAAGGGACATTTGGCAAATGAGTGCAAGATGCCGAAGCCAGGAGTTACATGTTACAAGTGTGGAAAAACTGGACACATAGCTAGGGAGTGCAAGGAAACCGGACCAGTCAAAGCTCTAATGAATGTGGCAAGTACTAGTGCAAGCGTGCCAGCCGAGGTATTGGCATTACCTCCGCCACCTACAACAACTCCGCAAGCAACAGCAAGGACATTCGATCTGAAAATGAAGGACGATGTTCAGAACTCTGAGGTGATAGCAGGTACACTTTTACTCAACAATGTCAAAGCTAAAGTATTGATTGATTCGGGAGCAACAAGATCTTTCATATCAGAAACTTTTGTTGATAAAATTCAATGTGATAAAATGATTATGAGCGAGGTAGTAAATATGGTAATTCCGAACCAAGAGAAGATTCCTGTGAATCAATTATGTCCGAAGTGTGAGATTGATATTTCGGGGCATAAGTTTTCGGCCGACTTGATACTCTTCAAGTTGGGAGAGTTCGATATAATTTTAGGTATGGATTGGTTAGAGAAGAATAACGCCCAGATTAATTATAAGACCAAGAAAGTGTACTTAAAGACGAAGAGTGGAAAGAAGGTAGTATTTAAGGGACAGAGGCAAGAGCAACTGTTTCTTACAATCGTTCAGGCTAAGAAGCTACATAGAAAAGGTTGTGAGTCGTTCCTAGCTTATGTAGTGGATTCATAAAAAGGCAACCCCAGCATAGAAGATATCCTCGTAGTTAATGAGTTCCCAGATGTGTTTCCAGACGAACTACCAGGCTTACCACCAGATCGACAAATCGAGTTCGAGATCAACCTTGCTCCGGGCACAGATTCAGTTTCAAAGGCCCCATATAGGATGGCACCAGCATAAATGAAAGAGTTGGCGAGCTAACTACAAGAATTTTTGGATAAAGGAGTGATTCGGCCAAGTACGTCACCATGGGGAGCACCTGTTCTGTTTGTAAAGAAGAAAGATGGAAGTATGTGGCTATGTATAGATTATCGGGAGTTGAATAAGGTAACGATCAAGAACCGCTACCCGCTACCAAGAATAGATGACCTATTTGATCAGCTGAAGGGAGCAAAGTGCTTTTCAAAGATTGACTTGAGATCAGCATACCATCAATTAAAGATCAAGGAAGAAGATATTCCCAAGACAGCATTTAGGACCAGATACGAACATTATGAATTCTTAGTAATGCCGTTTGGATTGACTAATGCCCCGGCCGCATTTATGGATCTGATAAATCGGGTATTTAAAAAGTATTTGGACAAGTTCGTAGTAGTATTCATTGATGACATCCTTATTTATTCCAAGTCGGAAGAAGAACATAAGCAGCACCTCTGGATAGTATTGGAGATACTTCAGCAAGAGAAATTGTATGCCAAGTTTTCTAAATGTGAGTTTTGGTTAAAGGAAGTTCAATTTTTGGGACATGTCATTGGAAATGAAGGAGTTAAATTAGATCCGGCAAAAATCGAGGTGATTATGAGTTGGGAGAGGCCAAAGACACCTACGGAAGTGCGAAGTTTTCTAGGATTGGCAGGGTATTATAAAAGGTTTGTCAAGGATTTTTCGAAAATCGCCACGCCATTGACTAAGTTAACCAGGAAGAATCAGAAGTTCGAATGGAGTGCAGAATATGAGGATAGCTTTCAAGAGTTGAAACAGAGGTTGGTAACGGCTCCGGTGTTAGTACTGCCAGATGACCAGGGAAACTATATGATATTCAGCAACGCTTCACATAAGGGATTGGGTTGTGTGTTAATGCAACACAGTAAGGTGATCGCGTATACGTCAAGACAGTTAAAACCGCATGAGTTGAAGTACCCGACGCATGATTTGGAACTAGCCGCCATAGTGTTCGCACTTAAGATTTGGAGACATTACCTCTACGGAGAGAAGTGTGAAATCTACACAGATCACAAGAGTTTAAAGTACATTTTCACTCAGAAGGAGCTCAATATGAGGCAAAGGAGATGGTTGGAATTGATCAAGGACTACGATTGCTCGATAAATTACCATCCTGGAAAGGCGAATGTTGTGGCCGATGCACTAAGCAGGAAGGAGAGATTGAATATGATGGCAACACCAAAGGAATTGTCTGAAGAGATTAAGAAATTTGGATTAGAACTTTGTAATTATGGAATGGTTGAAGAAGTTTATCGTGCAATGACTTTTCAGCCAACACTAGTGGAAAAGATAAGGAAATATCAGGAAGAAGTAATGGAGAAAGAGAAGAATCAGCTAACTGGAGAAGAGATTGGCACTCAAAGGTTTTCCTCAAGAATTTGGATTCCTCATTTGAAGAATGAGATTCTGCAAGAAGCCCACAATTCAAGATTTTCAATCCACCCAGGAAGCACCAAGATGTATCGGGACTTAAAGCAGAACTTTTGGTGGCCAAATATGAAGCGAGACGTGGCGGAATGGGTTGCGAAGTGTTACACTTGTCAGAAAGTGAAGGCAGAACATCAACGACCAAGCGGATTAATTCAGCCCCTAAAGATTCCAGAATGGAAATGGGAAAATATTGCTATGGACTTTATAGTGGGACTACCGCGAACGAAATCCGGACATGACGCTATATGGGTTATAGTTGATCGCCTTACGAAGTCGGCGTATTTCCTTCCAATTAATGAGAAGTCGTCATTGGACAAATTGGTTCATCTGTACGTGCGTGAAATCGTACTAAGACATGGAGTACCCGTATCGATAGTTTCAGACAGAGACCCCCGATTTAACTCGAGATTCTGGAAGCAATTTTAAGAAAGTCTTGGCACGAAGTTGAACATGAGTACAGCGTACCACCCGCAGACTGATGGTCAGAGTGAAAGGACAATTCAAACAATCGAAGATATGTTATGCAGTTGTGCAATCAATTTTGCAGGAAGTTGGGATGACCACTTGACATTGATTGAATTCTCTTACAACAACAACTATCACTCCAGTATTGGCATGCCACCATACGAAGCTTTGTACGGACGAAAATGTAGATCACCGACAAGTTAGAATGAAGTAGGAGAAGGAAGGATTCTAGGCTCGGAATTGGTACAACAGTTGCATGACACAGTCAGGTTAATTCAGAGAAGGTTGCTTGCTGCTCAAGATAGACAGAGGAAGTATGCAGATCCAACGCGTAAGGATGTTCGATTCTAAGCAGGCGAAGCTGTTTTGTTGAAGGTGTCACCTAAAAAAGGGTTGCTAGATTTGGCAAGAAAGGGAAATTAGCACCTACATATATAGGACCTTTTGAAATTTTGAGTCAAGTGGGGAAGGTAGCCTATGAGTTAGCCTTACCACCTCAGTATCAGCATGTGCATAATGTGTTCCATGTGTCATTGCTTAAGAAGTACAATCCTGACGCCAACCATGTGATAGAACATGAACCTGTAGAAATTCAGGAAGACCTGTCATTTGTGGAGCAACCTGTCAAAATACTCGACTGGCAAGAAAAGAGTCTTAGAAATAAGTCGGTAAAGTTAGTAAAAGTACTTTGGAGAAACCCCAAGGTCGAAGAATCAACTTAGGAGTTAGAGTCTGATATGCGTTCCCGGTATCCTCATATGTTCTCTTAGATTCTGGGGACAGAATCCCTTAAGGGGGAGAGGATGTTACGACCGGCATTTTCGTGTAATATTATTTGTGGATTTGGTATAATATTAAAGCCGAATAAAAATATGTTCACTGATTGTACGTTTGTGTTAGTGAAAATTTCTGCATTATAAAATTTTTATGTGTAGTATATGATTTTTCAAAGCAAAAGTTTAATTATTTCCTTTATTTTTTATTTATAAGGAATATTCTAAGCCTTGGAAAAATTTTCTTTTAAAAGATATTTTGTTCACAAATTTTGAAAATGATTTTATAAAATCTCTAAAAATCCAAGTTATTTTATGGTATAAATTTTATAATTTTTGAACTTTTATTTTATTATATAAAAATAAATCTTTGAAAATTTGGTTGCTTAATAATTATCAAATTACATGGTTACCCTTGCATGCAAATACTCTTCCATTCAACTAAGGGGCAAGGAAGGCATTTCTAACCCCACTCACTTTCATTCTACTAGCCAAATTACCACTTTGTCCTTGCATGCAAATCTACCTAACTATGTTGAAAGGTTACTCTTGTAAATTCTCATATCCACTCACTTGTGGTCAAATAAAAACCAAACCAATATGATTATCACCCCACTTTCACTCCACCATTTCCACACTCCTCCTTCCTCCCCCACTCCTCTCGGCTCTCCCCCTCTCCTCTCGGCTTTTTGGCCGAAGCCCTACCCCCTCCCTTTTCTTCATTCTTCATTCAAGCTCCCACCTTCCATTCAAGTAAATGTTACTTCCTATATCTTGATCATACATAATTCAAAGAGTTTTGAGTGAAAAGTTTAAGTTTTGAGTTTGCATGTCAAAGCTTTAGTTGGAACTCAAAGTACAATCTTGATTCTTATGGATTTAAGGTTGTATTTGAGAGAATTACAAGGAATGGTGAAATGCCAAGTCATGAGAATGAGGCTCTTGATTTTAAATGGTCATTTCCCTTCCACTTCATTCGGCCATGACCTTGAGGGAGCCGAATAAATGGTTCTTGAGGATGTTTTGTTGTCATGTTTCAATTTTATGTGTTTTTGGTGGTGATAACATAAATTTTGTATCAAAAACTTGATAAAACCCTTTACATGCTAAGTGATCATCTAGTTATAGCTTATGCTAGGCTTTCATGTTGATTCCATGGTAAAATTTATTTGGAAAGCATGTTGTTTTGGTTTATAAGACTCGAAGTCATGCATGCATGTAGATTTCTCTTAGAATTTTGGAAGTTTTTGATCATGTGGATTGATTTTGTTAGTAAGCCTTAATTTTAGTAGGGATAAGATATTAATCTTGATTAGTGCTCCTTGATATGTGGTATTAATTCGTATATATTTATAAAAAATATATAACTTGTCGTTTTCAAAAACTTAATGGCTTGTAAGTTATGTAATGTAATTTCCTTTGTTTTGCTATATTGCACCTTAGGTAAGAATGATCTCCACCAAGATTATTTTGAGTGTAAGGGATTTAGTTCAGTAGAACACCTTAGTTAAGGTTTGGGTTGGGTTTTTGGTTGTTGTTGGTTGGGTTTGTTAAGTAAGAACCTTGGTGAAAGGAGAGTATTAGTTTCTGCAGAAAATCAGTTTGGTACCCTGAGGTTTAGAGCGAGTTTTGTCCATGTCATTGCTGTGCACTTTGAGGCCCAAGCCACCAGAAGCTAGAATTAGGATTATATAAAAGGTTTTAGGTGTTTTTTGAAGGTTTACAAGTCGTTTGGTTAGGTGCACAAGTGGAATCACAAAATCTGTCCAGCAGGGGACAATTTTGTTACAACTTGGAAATAGGAAGTTTTGACCATGTCATGGGTGTGCCCTCATTAGGCCCTGTTGGGCCTTAGTTAGAGGGAGTGTCAGAGGAGTTTTTACAACCATAGTTCATAGGATTTGAGTTAGAACCATGTGTCACAAGTTAATTCAAGTCAGGGCGTTTTCTGCCCAGAAAAATAGGGGAACCATGGACTTTAAGCTTAGGCCCAAGGAGGCCCAAGCTAGGCCCTTGAGCCACATCAAGTTTGGGATATGCCTTATGGTCAGAAGAGTCTAGTGTAGAAGTTTTGGAGGTAAACTTGTAGTTTAAGAGTGTCTAATGTACTCAAGAAACCATAGATGTCATTCTGAAATTTACTCCAGTGAGCACTTTCACTTAACACATAATTTTAGAGCACTTATGAGTAAGACCTAGGTTGACCGCTATGATTGCAAGATAGTATAAAGCCATTAGAATTAAAGGCCCAAGTGAGGGTCAATAGGTTTTGGACAGTTTAGTAAAGACCCATTGAGTAAGGAAGCCAAAATATGGAGACTTTGTCTAGTTTAGCGATCAAGTGACTTAAGTTATGGATCGAGATCATCCAAGCCTAGCGTTGCATTATGATGTGTATGATATTATTTGATATTAAAATATGATATGTGAGTATATGTGGCTATGTGGACTATGGTATTTATAAGGTAATTATAAATTGAGTGCATATAGGCCTAAGTGCCATTGGTGTTTAATTTCGAGTTGTAAATAGGTTAAGTTGGTGAGAATACATTATAATGTGGATTATTATTATTTATGTAGGATCTCGAGACGAGGGTAAACTTTCCATAAAGTTCGAGTGAAGCTTCCAGTTGCTCCTACCAGCCAAACCAGACCAGCCTTTTCGCAAGGCAAGTGATTCAACCTGTCTTTCGTATTCACTGCAAATGTGTAATAATTAATTCATATACATTAATGCGATTATCCTGAGTCATCTTGATATACTTGAACCAAGCGATATTTAAATCTATCTTTGTATTATTATAGAAATGCCATGAACCCACAAGTACATATTGATATTGCAACGATTGTATTATGCTAGTATATCATAGTAATTGAAATGCCATGATAAAATAAAGATTTGATATAATACTTGATTAAACCTCTTGATAATCATGCCATTGATTCCTAAGATATTGACATTTCATCCTGATGCTTGAACCCCAATAAAAACTTTACCTTGATACCTAAAAGCCAGATATTCTTCAAAGATTGTTCTTAACTGATTTGATAACCCCTTTTTCATACCCTGAAGATGGACAATCCTGTTATACCTTGATCTAAAAATCATTTCCTCATAACTTAACACTCCTCTTATTCATGAAGGTTATCTTCTTGATGTTCTAGTACTTGTACCTTGTTGAAAACCATTGCTTTAAGCCTAGTTTGGCATTACTCTTTCATATTATCTAATAGCCTTGCTAAATTTCCTTGTCAAAGCTCTTGTTTATGGAAACCTCTCAATTACCCTAATATAGTAAAGTCTAGTGGATCATGGCCCTGAGATTTAGTGTCATATTTCCAGTGTTTCAAGTTGATCTATAATCCCTTGATAAAAATGTTTACTACTTAAGAGATTTTATTATAAATCGGCATCAGTTTTTGAAATGATTAAAATGTGGATTTTCAGTCCCAAAGGGGGATAAATGTTTTCTTTGAATAGTGGATCTGAACTGAGACGCGAGTCCTTTCCACACTTATATTGTAGGCTTAAAAGTTGCCTAGGGATCCCATTAATATTTTAGAACCTAGCGAGGTTTGTGATTACTTTGCGGCTGATCACCGGCTGTAATCCGTAGCGTCATAAAATGATTTTGATTAAGTTATGATTTTGAAAATGTTTTGATTCAAGCAAATGATGCCATCACTCAAAGTTTTATCTCTTGTTATTATTGGTTATATCTTCACAATGTCATTCTATTATACATATCTCGATTTATGTTTTGTATCATATAGTTTAGCACTTGTTGAGCATTTGGCTCACTCCTTGCTTTACCTTGATATTACAGCTAGCGGCTATAGTTAGATTCAAGCAGACAGCACGTAAGACCTGTGACGCCGATGCGTATGTCCGAGCTCAGGTAGAATAAGAGATAATTTTGTGTGAGGACTCGATATTAAAATCGGTTGTAATAGATGGTAGTGTTGGGCTATTCCAAACCCTAAACTGTAAGATCTTGGATTCGGTTATGTTTACTTTCTTTTAAATATTGTAATAGTTATATTTATTTTGTTAGTTAAGTTGGGGGTGTGACACATAAGACGAATAAGCATAACCTATACTAGATATCATATAATCATCACAAACCAGGGTATTAAACAACTAACTAAGGAAATCCATAGTAAATTAGCTACGACCCCATGATCACGATTAGCCCATGATAGAACTCATCGTCATCATGGGTCCATATAAAAACATGATAATAACACGACAATATAAACTAACTATTTATTAAAACCAGAGTACGTCACAAGAGTATTAAGGTTCAAAGTAAAGAAAACTAGCATCCACTGTTACAACAAATAAAAGAATCACAAATTAACGTATGCTTCCTCTTCTTCGTTGTGATGTGCTAAAATGGTCTTCTTTTCTTCTCTCCTTGCTCCTTGCTTGATGAATACTTCGTGTTGTGAAATGTCTATGAAGATTACTTATATAGAAGTCCACAAGAATCAGCCATCTCAGAAGTCCACAAGAATCAGCCATCTCAGAAGTCCAGTAGAACACGACTTAATAAAAATCAGAATTGAATTTCCCGACTATGGGCGGCCGCCCCAGCTTCCCAGGCGGGCGCCCCAGATCCCAGGCGGCCGCCCTAGATCCCAGGCGAGCGCCTGGCAAGCTTCTGGAAAAAATATTTTCCTGCTTCTGATTTTACTGAATTCTTTGCACATTCCCCCGAGACTGATCCCAAGTACTTCCCTATGCTTATTTTGATGAAATCTCCATGCATACGCAAGCTACAGCCTAAAATGCAAAAACACTCAAAAACGCATCAAATACACAAAATACTTGATTTCAAGACATCAATTCAAGCCATTATAAGACGCTCTAAGTGGTATAAAATGCCATTTATCAGTTATTCGTAGATCTAGTAGGATACACCATGAGTCTGGGAGAAATTATGGATTTCTTTTGACTCGGAATGGTGATGTGATGCTTATGGATAATGATAAAACCTCTCATCTACCAAGATGCTATGAACCATCCAGACTCTGAGAGATGGCTAAAGGCCATAAAATCTGAGATGGAATCTATGTATCAAAATAAAGTATTGACTTTAGTTGATCTACTCGAAGGGGTAAAACCTATATCAAAATCCGAGATGAAATCCATGTATTCAAAATGAAGATGAATCATGTGTTTGCAAGAAGGTTAGTGTGAGCCATGTGACATTCCTAGTATTATATGTAGATGACATATAACAGATATGGAATGACATACCTTCTCTACATGCTATTAATACTTGGTTGAGAAATAGTTTCTTGATGAAAGACTTAGGCGATGCTACCTATATATTAGGGATCAAGATCTATAAAGATAGATTGAAGAGATTAATCGACCTAGTCGGAGTACATACATTGATAAAGTATTACATCATTTTATGATGCAAGACACAAATAGAGGATATGTTTCGATATCTCATGGGATAGTGATCTCAAAAGATAATTTCCCCCTAAATTATTAGATGATAAGGGCCGTTTGAGAAAGATCCAGATGTGTTGGCAATTGGATCTATAATGTGTATAATGATACGTATTTATCCTGATATTTCGTATGCTTTGAGCATGATGATCAGATACCGTCTAATCCAGGTGAGGGGCACTGGATAGTTTTCAAGAATATACTTAAGTACGTAAAGAGGACTAAAGATTTATTTTTGGTGTATGGAGAAGATAGGGAATTGGTTGTAAAGGGTTACACTGATACTAGTTTTTCAACCTAATTTCTGGATAGATAAGGATGATTACGTGTTTATGTCTGTTTTGTGTTTTGTCTAAATATAAGTGATGTTAGCTGGAATAGTTCACAGCAAGAACATTGATGATTCTATAATGAAGGCCAAATATATTGATATTTTTGAAACAGCCAATGAGACTGTTTAGGCATGTCCTTAGGCGATATAACCTTATTAATGATCAAGGTGATATAAATGTAAAGTGCATAGTAATGATAATGTTGCAGACCTATTGACTGAGGCTTTTTCGCAGCAGAAGCATGATGGTTATACTAGTTCCATGAGTATTAAATACATGGGTGATTGGCTCTAGTGCAAGTGGGAGATTGTTAGTGTTTGTGACCTAGAGACAACACTATGATGTTTTAGTTTAAGATATTTGGATTATTAATGTTTATGTTCTATCGATTATTCCCTTTATAATTTATTAATTCTTAATTTACTGTGATATAAAGGTTAGATTAATAAATTTCCTTAGAATATGATATGCAATTCTATATCTCTAAGTACGTGACTTAGAAATGAGATTATGAGAATAGTATCAATATTCCTAAAGGTCCCTAATTGAGTATTATTGTTAAGGGACAATAATAATGCATTAAAACTGGTGTGTTTGTTGACTGATGATCACATCTCATTGATCATAGGTATAGTGATACTAAAGTCAAAAACACTGGCATATGTAAATGTACATGGTGTTGGACAGACCCGATATGAGATTCTACATGTTTGTTGTATCATAAGTAATTCTCACAGTGATAATGATGTAATGGTCCTTAGACCTGAAGTCATTATATTTCTATATGAGAATTAATATACATTGATTCTATTAAAAGTAATCCTTGACTGGGTAATGATAAAAGTGGACATTGGGTATATTATGAATCGTATAAGAAATATGAATGATCAAGATGAGATTTAACCCTCCTATTTTAGGAGTGATATTATTGGCCTCTTGTGTGAGCTAGACTATGAAATGTGTGGTCACTCTCAAACGTTGATTTGATATGATAGTCTACTCATTGATGAAGGAAACTTGGATTAAACTATGATGAGGATGACACATTACATGCCTCTAGTCTAATCTATAATATTTGGTTAAAGGGATTATATTATATTGTACATTATTCAAGAAAGGTTTAATCGATCACCGATCCAGTTATTATTACTTAGGTAGAAATGATGTATTACTAGATGCCGCTCATTGTTTATGATTTTATATTCGATTTAAAATTCATTGCCAATGTAATAATAACCTATAGGGTCACACACAAAGAATGCTTAAAGGATTATTTAATTTAAATTGGATATAAATTAAATTAAAGTAGTTCAAATTATTTATAATATTAATTAAGTATGACTTAATTAGTTAGATAAATAATGATATTCGAATATACTAATATCAATTATGATATTCAGTTGTTAAAAAATTAAGTTTGACTTAATTATTATATAAATAGGAATTTCGAATTAATAATAACTCCTAATTAGTTAAGAGTTATAATTCTTTTTATACTCTTTATATAATATCTCTTGTGTGGCTGATTTTGTGTGCAAGACTTTTACTAAAACCCTAGCCACCAAGAGAGAAGATGGAGAGAGCAAGAAGAAACGAGTTTGTGCTAGTACACATCCAATCCTTGAGTTCAAGCATTCGTGTGGATACCGGTAGAGCGTAGATCGTGAGAGAGGGATGCGTGGTGATTGAACAATCTTTGGATCTCCATTATTCAACCAATTTGTAAAGCTTCTTAAGGTAAACAATCTGATCTACAAATTAAATATCTGTTTTTCGCATGGATCCTGCGGTGGGTTTTGAAAATTCTGGTTTTATACATTTTTTAATTATTGTTTCCATTGCGTTTATGTGCTCGAAACCCTTCAGTACCATGATCCCAAACCTTGTTCTTCTTGCAAAAAACTAACACTTGAATGTGTTTATTGAAAGCTATCATATAGTCTTCAGTAAAAACTAATGAAACCTCTGTGTCATTGTTAGTATCATTAAGATGTACCTCAGCAAGTAGTATCTATCCAACTAAATGTTGTTTTGAGTGGTGAGCACAATTCAAGAATTATGTTACTTGATTTTTGGCAACATTTGAGAAAAGGATTCAAGTGTTTCAATTGTGAGAAGAAATTTGAGATATAAGATGTGTAATGTTAAGAAATGAGTGTGAACAACTTTCTTGATGAGAAAAAGAAAGTTTCATAGAATTTAGATAGAATAAAACACTCAAAGATAATAATCCTTATTGACTAAGAATTAAATCTTCCATAAATTTCTTCTTTAACAATAGTTACCTCCTATAGTATGCTCAATATGTACTGAAGTGATCACATGAACTTAAACATAAATTAGTTTATTCGTATGCACTATTAAAAACATATGAAGTTAAGCATGAAGTACTGATTTGGATATCAACAGTAAAAAACATTTAAGCACATACAAGATAGTAAAAAAATAATCATTCACTTAAAGAATCAAAGAAGCTTAAAGATTTTCATTAAGCATAAAGAAGCAATTTAAAAGATTTCATAGAATTTTAAATATAAAATCCTAATACAATCTAACTACTCGGACTTCTTCTTCTTTTCTTCTTCCAACTTCTTCATCGACCTTCGATGGAAGATACGTGACATAGAACTTTGTTAGGTCCCAATTTGTTTGTAGAAGGGGGGTTGAATGCAAACAATACCGTTAAATCGAATAAAATGCGGAATAAAATTATGAAACAAAATTCAAGTTAAATAAAACTTTTATTAAACTTGAAAGGTGTTACAACTACGGTATCGGTTACAAGGGATTAATCTCAAATCAATTATTACAAATCTAGAATAAATTTGACATGAACTTTTTCTATTTTTGTAATTAAAAGATCAAATGCTAAATGCGATTTGAGATTAAGTTCTAGGGATTTTAATCCGCTAGATTGATACACAAGAACAAGATAAATATTTCTAGTTGATTGGATTTAACTTTACAATCTAGAAATTTAATCTTGAAGAAAAGCAGATGAAAAATAAAATGTTATGCTTTTGTTTTCTGCTCCTTTTTCTCTTGTGTGTTCTATTTTCTGTTTGATTGGATTTTGTAAGTGTTTTTTTCAATAAACGTCTTCTGCTTCTTTTATCAAACACCGAACTAAAAAATGTACTGGCATGACAATCTCTTTGGCCAACAAGACTTTCGGTATGACAATATTTACAACTAGCAAGACAATCAAAATGAACTAGCAAGACTTTCGGTATGACTATTGATTGTCATACCGATTGTCATATTAGTTCAAATAAATTGTCTTGCTGAATTAATAACAGATTTTAATCTAAACAGAAATTCTAATAAGATAATTAAATGTATTGGCATGACTTTCGGTATGACTATCAATTGTCATACCGATTGTCATACTAGTTCAAATGAATTGTCTTGTTTTGAATTTAAGCAGATTTTAAGCCAATTAAAATCTTGTAAATCCTCAATATTAATTCTAAATTAATTAATCAATTTAATTCAATTAATCAATAAATTAATCTTTGCAGATATAATTTATTTTCTTAATTAAATTATATGACTTAATTAATTAATAGAGAATTAATACTAACCCTGAGCAGCATCCACTCTTCTGACAATCTTCTGAAAATCACTGAGACTTATGAATCAATTCCGCCACTTCAGTGCTGACACTCGATGTACTGTCTGGTTCATGAGTGACTAACTTCCGTGACGTTTCTTCATGTCTTGACTTTGATACTCTGATTAAATCCTTGTAATAAATGATACCCTGACGAGATCTCTGTCACTTGATTAAATCCACGATCTTGATTTATATCACTGAGGCATGATCAAATTCTTGAACTTCTTCCAGTGAATCTTCAAGTCTGCAGATGAACAATGTTTCTTTATCCTTTGACAGATGTTACTTTGTGAGATCTCTCTGATGATAGATCCACTATTTACTTATTACATTCTTATTTGAGTTGAGTTAAATACTCGAATAAACGAATAGGCTATGACATATGCCTTTCAATCTCCCCCTATTTGCTTGTTAGACAATAACAACAAATACCTAGAGGATAACTCAACTAACAAATAAGAAAAAGATATAAACAGTAATGCAAAGTAAATAGTAGAAAAGTTCTGGATTATATTTAACATTTTCCAGATTCCAAATGAAATTTACAAGTGAATACAAGATAGATGTTCCTCTAGCCTGAACATATAACTACATTAGACTATCTTGATTCATAAAGCTTTAATCATATTATATTGAGTTTTGAGCTAATTGAATTCAGTTGTCTTCTCTTCTGACTTCACCTTCTTCTAAATCTTGAAGCAATTCTTTGTCAAAGACACGATCCTTTTCTGAAGTGAAGCTTGCTGGTCTGACAGGTTGAACTCCAACTGACTTCAGCTTATTCTTGATCTGATTGTACCTTTTAATATTCTTTTCACAATAAGCTTGACTCAAATCAGCAGCTTGAGTCTTCAACATGGATGAATATCCAGCAGTTCTTAAATGATGTTCCATCCAGACCAGATGCTTAGCTGAGTAGTCTTTAAGAGATTGTACATCTAGCTGACAGATTTGAAGACAATCAGACTTAAAGAATCTCACCTGATGAGGATTGTTGACCACTTGAGGACTAGCCCTGCTGGCAAACTCTTTAAGCCTTTCTCGAAGAACTTCATTCAATTCTGAGCTTCTTTTTACCTTGTTGAGAAGAACCCAACTCTCTGACAAAGAACGATTCTCGAACAGATGAAGTGACACCTTGAAAGATCCTTCACTCTGACAATATACAAAAATGCTCATCTCATTTAGGGATCTATCAAAAGCAGCTGTGATCCTTGAGACTTCAGTCTTGATAGCATTCATGTACATGTCATTGTTAGGATTTGAGATTTCCAGCTTGTCAAGAAGATGTAGGAACTGCCTATCATTGTTAGTGCTCAGCTGAGGCATATCAAGTACTCTCCTAGCTTCATCCCATTTTTCACCAATCTTCAGTCTGACATCTCTTCTCCTTTCTTGAGCCTTAATGTCATGAAGACGTTGCTTTTGAAGAGTTTCTGTTCTTTGAATGTCTTTCCTCATGTCAATGATCTGAGAGACCTTCTTGAGTTCAGCTTCTTTTCTTTTCATCTCTGACTGCTCCTTCTGAAATTCTTTCTCAAACAGAGGATCCACTTGAGCTTCTTCTTCCCATTCTCCAAAATCACTTTCCTCTTCAGCTTCAAATAAACCATCTTTATCTTCCTGACCTGGTTCAGTGGGAATGTCAAAAATATCAAAGTCATCCTGTTCTCCACTGTAGTAGACATCATCAGCCTTTCCTTTGTCTCCAACAGAGGTATCTTTTTCCTTCCCTTTGGCACTACTCCCTTTCTTCTCCCCCTTAGTTGAGGGATCCTCTTCTGACCTTCCTTTAGAACCTCCATCACCTCCAGAGCCTGATCCTCCACCAGACGGTCCTTCAAAATAAGCTCTTTGTTCTTCATTAGGGCAATGAGAATTCTTGATCATGAAATATAGGTGCTTCATCCCTTCATTGAGATGTTCCATGCCCGTCTCTATCTTTAGAAATCTTGAGGAGTCCAGTGAATGATTCATCTCAACGAGGTCTTCAAGAGAAGTCATTCTTGTATGTAGAGAGCAGAAGTTGGATATGTCATCAGCTGATAAAGTTGGAGTGTCCTGAATGGAATTGAGCTTTGGTATTACAGTGGTCTTGAGATCTGAGATGTCATTCCTGATGATTGCCAGCTGATTGTTGATAGAGGTGGAAGAAGAAGACCGTTCAACCACTTGTGCTTTGAATGCTTGAGCTTCAGCTTGGCTTTTAGCAAGTTCTTCTTTTAGAGCAGCAATTTGAGCTAACAGGTTTTGAGTATCTGTGTCTGTGTGTGCTCTCACCTGAATTTCACTCGTGTTTGGTTCACTCACCTCACGTGCTTGTGTTTCTCTCAATATAATTGCTCGTGAGGAGTCTTCCTGTTGCTGTTCTTCTGTACCTGCAGTTAAAATCACCCTAGCCTCTTCAAGAGAGGTCAGTGGTGGTGCAATGGGAATTCGCGAGTCCCGATCCTCAGTCAATACCATCAAATCTTTTGAAATAGATGTCTGAATTTCTTCAGGGATAGATTGACCGAGTTGCCCTCCACTTTCTCCAGATAAATCTGCGAGTGGAGAATCCCATAAGGGAGCCAGAGGTGTTGGATCTGGGAGGGGAGAAAATGACTCTATTAAAGATGGCGGAGAGTCAGATTTTCCCTCTGAAGCATGTGACTGCTCTTCTGCCGTAACTATGGCAGGCACTGTAACCGACTCTACGTGCACTCCTCGTTCTGTGTCCTGAGTATGATCTGGGGAAGTGTATGGTTCCATTGTGAGTAATGGAATTGTGCTTGACTCAGTACAAGATGCCATGGCCCTATGGCGAATTTCAATAGATGCATCCTGTTGAGAGAATGCCTCTAGTAACTGTTCATTGGCCATTTCAAAGTCCATGTCCTATTGGGAGGACAAGGATGGGCTTTCAGATGCCTCAGTATATGTTCTTCTTTTCTTAGGAGGAGGCAGAGCTGAGGGTTCACTCATATTTAACAATGCACTACTTCCTAGTAATCTTCTGGGTAACATTTTAGACAGTGGGGGAGAGGTTGAGATAGAATGTGACTTTGTGTTTGGCTCTATGACCTGGGATTGAAGCTGTGGTTCTACAACTTCATGGTCAGCCCTATCAACCACTGGGGGTCTTTCAACAGAAGTAGGAAGGGAGTGAGAGTGAGGAATTACTACCTGTAATGGAAGAGCATCTGATGTTGGAGGAGCCTGGGTGGCTTGAACCACTGGAGGTTGAGGTTGCTGTTCATGACCGGGAAGATTGAAAATAAGTAAAGGAATATAAGTGGGCATGAAAGCAGATACAAGTACTGGAACTTGCATGAATTTGAAGGTTGTGTCTTGGCGAGTGTAAATCTTTTTTCTAACTGGAGGGGGTTCGGTTACTGCAGAGTTAGCAAAAAGGGCTTTGTGTTCAGGTGTGAGAAGATGATCTGCTATAAGCATGAGAAAACGAGCATAGTAACATGATACCCTACGATTTGTAGAATGATCACGTAAAGCAGAAGTTAGACGTCTCAAGAGAATGGGAAAAAGTAGTTTGCCAAAATTGATCCTTTGATTGAAAACAACCGCAAGACCAATATACTGCAGAGTGGAAGTGATGTTGTGAAAGTTGGATTTAGTGCAGTTGGCAAACACTTTAGAAAGTGTATCGAAGAAAATATCCCATTCAGACACCAAATTGGATTTAGAAAGTTTGGTTAAATTGATCACCCCCTGATAGTGAATAGCATGGAAAAAGTTTGTGATATCATTTTCAGAGGGTAAATTACAGAAATTGTCCAATGGAAAATTTAACGCCTGATTGACTACTGTTTCATCAACCACATACTGTGTGTTTGCCACGGTGAATGAAAAAGATTTTGAATCATCGGCCACAGTAGAGGTTGTGCAAATCAGTCTAAGCAGATCGACATTTAAAATCACATTTGATTTAATAGCAGAGCTAACAATCGAATGGTCATTTAAAAATCTAATCCAAGGCTTAAATTTTTCCACATCATATTTTTCCGGATTAAAATAACCAACCTGATTATGTGCGACAATTTGGAAATTGAGAACCATTTTAAAATAATAATAAGACACACACTTTCAGACTTTTAAGAATAATAATAATAAAAAAATTCGAATTAATTAAATTAATTTAATAATTCGAATTAAATTAATTATAATCGAAAAATTTAGACAGGAATGTATCTCGTTAAAATTCCTAACTCACAAACACAGTTGAAAAACCCAAAAGACACAAATCAGAAATTAAAATAAAAAAAATAATAAATAAATAAAAAACAATACCCAAAATCAAAAACAGAAACTGATTTTGATTAGTTTGATTTCTTTTATCAAAAATCCAATAGCACTTCTGTATGTATATACTTGTATGTATATATCACAGAGTGATGAATTGGTATGCTGAGTAAGAACTCGAGCAAAGGAGAATCAAATGGCAGTTTAGTTTGATTTTGATCGAAGAGAGAGAAGAGAGAAAAGATAACTGTTGGAATTTGAAAAGAGAGAAACTGAATGAAAATAAAAACACACATAAACGATTAAGTAGTATAACTGGTATGACAATCCGGGATTGTCATACCGATTGTCATACCAGGTAAAAAGAAAGAAAACAAATAAAAGAATAAATACTAAAATTATAACTGGTATGACAATCTGATAGTCCAACCGATTGTCATACCAGTATAATAATAAAAGGATAATAATTATATATAAGGTTTATAACTGGCAAGACAATTGATAGTCATACCGATTGTCTTGCCAGTATAAAACTATACTGAATAACATAATAAACAAAATTTAAACTGAAATGACTTTCAGCAAGACAATTTCAATTGTCTTGCCGATTGTCATATCAGCTTTAAACACAGAAACACACATATATAAATATGTACTGGAATAAAGACTTATATAACTTAGTAAAAATATCAGAAAATATTTACAAAATCAAAGACAATATTTCAGAATTAATTATTTTTATTTCAAAAATAGATTTCTGTTGAATTTTAGCAAATAAAATTCATAGAAAAATATTTTTAAATAAAATAAAATATTCTGAGATATTTCAAGTTAACAAGTCGAGTAAATAAAACCGATAAGATAATAAAAATTCCATAGAAAAAAAACAAGAAATATGATAGAATGATAAAACAAATTTGCAAATGAATTTTTCATTTATAAAAAATTCATTTGTAAATTTATTCAAGAACAGATCTCAGATATTAATTAAATTAATCACTAAAACTATTCAACATGCCCAATTTACCAACTAATCTGGTAAATGTGGATTCATCAAGTGGTTTAGTGAAAATATCTGCTATTTGTTCTTCTGTTGGAACAAAGAATAGTTCAACAGTACCATTCATGACGTGCTCTCTAATAAAATGATACCTGATGTCAATGTGCTTTGTCCTCGAGTGCTGCACAGGGTTGTTGGTGATGGCTATTGCACTTGTATTGTCACATAAAATAGGAATTTTGTTCAATACAGAGCCATAATCTCGAAGCTGGTTCCTAATCCACAAGATCTGAGCACAGCAGCTTCCAGCAGCAATATATTCAGCCTCGGCCGTTGAGTTGGAAACTGTTTGTTGTTTCTTGCTGTACCATGAGACTAGCCTGCTTCCTAGGAATTGACAACTTCCTGAGGTGCTTTTCCTATCAACAACACTTCCTGCGTAATCTGAATCTGTATATCCAACAAGGTTAAAACCAGATTCTTTAGGGTACCAAATACCTAGATTTGGTGTTCCCTTAAGATATCTTAAGATTAGTTTAACAGCAACGAGATGAATATCTCTAGGATCCGCTTGGAACCTTGCACATAAACATGTAGCATACATAATATCTGGTCTACTTGCAGTAAGATAGAGTAACGAGCCAATCATACCTCTGTAGCTTGTGACATCTACCTTAATGGAGTTTTCACATGGTCCAAGCTTGACAGCTGTAGTTGATGGAGTCCTTGCTGATGCAGAATCCTCTAGATTATACTTTTTGAGGAGTTCCTTGAGATACTTGGATTGACAAATAAATGTTCCATGTAACCTTTGATTTACTTGTAATCCAAGAAAGAACTTCAGCTCTCCCATCATGCTCATTTCAAACTTGCTGTGCATTAATTTAGCAAATCTCTTACAGAGATTATCATTAGTAGACCCAAATATTATATCATCCACATAGACTTGGACTAATATAGTATCATTCTTATGTTTTTTAGAAAAGAGAGTTTTGTCTATGACACCTCTAATAAAGTTATTTTCAATAAGAAATTCAGAGAGAGTGTCATACCATTTTCTTGGAGACTGTTTGAGCCCATAGATAGCCTTGAAAAGAAAGAAGACAAAATCCAAATGATCTGGATCTTCAAAACCAGGAGGTTGCTCTACATATACCTCTTCATCCAACTTTCCATTCAGAAAGGCGCTCTTGACATCCATTTGATAAACTTTAAAGTTTGAGAATGATGCGAATGCCAGAAATATCTTGATGGCCTCAAGTCTAGCCACTGGAGCATAGGTTTCATCATAATCAATGCCTTCAGCTTGAGAATACCCTTTTGCTACCAGTCTTGCCTTGTTTCTTGTAACCACACCATCTTCATCTAGTTTATTCCTGAATACCCACCTAGTACCAACAGCTTTCTTGTGTGTAGGTCTAGGTACTAGTTTCCAGACTTGTTGACTTTCAAACTGATTGAGCTCATCCTGCATAGCAATTACCCAATCTGGATCAGTTAGTGCTTCTTCAATCTTCTTAGGTTCCATCTCAGAAAGAAATCCTGAAAATAGACACTCATTTTGAGTAGCACGTCTAGTTCTGACTCCAACATCTGGATCACCAATAATCAACTCAAAAGGGTGAGCTTTATTCCAGACAGTCTGTCTTGGAAGATTTGATCTTGATGATTCGCCTTGAAATTCATTGTGATGTTGTGTCCTACTAGATGATCCTTTAGCATCTCCCCCTGAGTTGTTGCCATGTTGACTTGAAGATTCTCCATCAGTAGCAGTGGTATCTACATTGTTGCCAAAGTTTCTATCACTATTACCTTGAGTATCATCAAGATTAACAGGTTCTTCACCAGCAACAACCTCAGGTTCTTGACCATGTTCTGATTCTGAATCTGACATATCATCAAACTTCAGTTTCTCAGAAGGATCTTCAGATTGGATACTAGGGAGTTTAGTGTCATTAAATGTAACATTGACACTTTCAGTTACTTTATGTTGATCAATGATATACACTCTGTATGATCTTCTTCCATATCCAACAAAAATACCCTCATATGCCTTTGCCTCGAATTTACCACGACGCTCATCTCCATCCTTGAGCACGAAGCATCTGGCACCAAATACATGAAAGTATTTGATAGAAGGTTTCTGTTCATTCAAAATCTCGTAAGGAGTTTTCATGAAGTCTTTGTTGATTAGAGTTCGATTCTGAGTATAACATGCAGTATTGACAGCTTCAGCCCAAAAGTACATTGGAAGACCGGATTCACTTAACATAGTTCTTGCAGCTTCAATCAATGTACGATTCTTCCTTTCTACCACTCCATTTTGCTGAGGGGTTCTAGGAGCTGAAAATTGTCTGGTAATCCCTTTGTCTGTACAGAATTCATTGAGAAGTGCATTCTTGAATTTTGTCCCATTATCTGACCTTATTGCTCTAACAGGGACATTAGAATCTAACTCAATCATCTTGATATGATCAATCACAACTTGTGGTGTTTCATCCTTAGAGTGAAGAAATAAAACCCACGTATACTTGGAATAGTCATCAACTATCACAAGACAGTAACACTTCTTTGACATTGAAAGGACATTAACTAGTCCAAATAAATCCATGTGCAATAATTGCAGAACACCAGTTATGGAAGATGTGTCAGTGCCTCTGTGACTTGCTTTCTTTGACTTTCCTTTCTGGCAAGCCTCACATAGTCCTTCTGGAGAGAATTCCAGCTGAGGCAGACCTCTTACCAATTCTCTTTTTACAAGAGAATTCATTGTTTTGAAATTGAGATGAGAAAGTCTCTTGTGCCATAGCCAACTCTCATCTGACGATGCCTTTGCATAGAAGCAATTGACTTCAGGATTGCTTCCAGAGTTCATGTCAGCTACGAACAGATTTCCTTTCCGGATTCCCATTAAGGAGGGTTTTTCACTTTTCTTGTGCAGAATTTGACACTTCAGCTTGTCGAATAAAACATTGTAGCCGTTGTCACAGAACTGACTAATGCTAAGCAGATTATGTTCAAGTCCTTGCACAACATATACATTTTCAATGATAACATTTCCAGCTAGCAAACAACCATATCCCTCCATTAAACCTTTGCTGTTATCTCCAAAGGTAACCACTGGGCCAGCTTTCTCAACCACATTTGATAGCAGGGCTATATCTCCGGTCATATGTCTTGACGATCCGCTGTCAAGAATCCACACTACCGGTTGTACCTGTTTAATGCCCTGCAATACAAATGGATTAGACCTTCTTCGGAACCCAAGCTTGGCTGGGTCCGGCATTCTTGTAAAATTGGCCTTTATCAGGCAAAACAACATTCTTAATTTTAATATTCTCAACGTTCTCAATGACTGAACATTTGACCTTGTGAACAGCCTTGACAAATTTCTGTTTAGGCTTAGGCACAAATGTCTCCTTTCTAGCTTTAGGAGGACTAGCAGTCTTAGACCTATCATGCTTTCTATTATTCACATGCTGACGAGGAGTAGTCTTATCATTAGAAACATGCTTACCATTAAAATAAGCAAACATCAGATTAAAAGCACAAGACATACAATCAGGAACACCACATGCTTTATGAGAAGGATTAACAATAGGCAACTTATGCATGGTAGACATAGCATTTGTGTTATCCAACTCATGTGTGTCTGAGTTAGTCTCAGTTGCTTTTACAACCTTGACTGAAACTTTTGACACACTTGACTTGGAGACAGCTTTCTCATCAGCATTATCTTCAGCACGGATTTCTTCTTGAATAATAAAAGAGGTCTCATCAAATGGTTCAGCAATTGATTCTTTATAGAGGGGTTCATCAACACCCTTAAGCACATGTGGTACTTCTCTTCCTTTAGCACATACATGAGGAGGGGAGTTTATGCCTAATTTTCCAAAAGCAGCATTGTAATCATAACCTATTCCATGTGTTTGATTAACAGCTTGCTTATTGTAAAACTCTTTGGACTTCGAACAAGAATTAAAGTAAGCTTTAACCTTAGCCTCAAGACCGGTGATCTTGTCTTTGAGAATAGTTTCGAGTTGTCTATAACAGTCAACTCTATTCTCTAGAAAAGATACTTGTTCTTTTAGTTTATCTTGATTAATGTGCACAAGTCTTAATTCATTGACCTCTTTCTCAAGGTCTTTGATTTGTTGATTTAACAATTCATTATCACGACGAGCACAATCTAAGGAACCTCCTAGATGATAAACTAATTCAGCATCAGTAAATTTTACCTCTTTTCTTGACGATGAGGTGCTTGCATTACTAGCCATGAGAGCAAGATTCCCAACTTCTTCATCTTCACTGTCAGTATCATCCCAGCTTCTTCCCTTTGCCAGGTACGCCCTTTCAGATTTACTCTTCTGATTAGAATCGTAAGAGTTCTTCCTAGCTTGTTTTGGCTTCCTGCATTCTGTGACAAAGTGTCCCAACTCATTACAGTTGAAGCATCGAATGGTGCTTCGATCAACCATCCCTGTTTTATACCCACCACTGCTGGTTTTAGAGGATGAAGATCCACCTTTCTGGAATCTGTTGTAGTTGGACTTGTACTTGAACTTGGGATTCCTTTTGAATCTGACATTTGAGAATCTCTTAACAATCAGGGCCATTGACTCATCCTCCAATTGCTCCAGTTCTTCCAAGGAATAATAATCATCTCCTGATTGATTTATAGTAGGAGAATCAAATTCTGCTACTATCACATTATCTTCAACCTTGGAAGACTGTACCATTCTTTCTGATTGTTGAGATTGTTGTTGATATTGTGGTTGTTGTTGTTGTTCATCAGCTACTAGAGCAGTAGACGTGCTGACCACTCTTCCTTTCCCGTAAACTTCCTTCTGCTGAATCTGCTCCAACTCATAAGTCTTTAACACACCATAGAGCCTTTCCAAAGAAATCTCACTCAGATCTCTTGCTTCTCTTATGGCTGTGATTCTATGTTCGAGATGAGTTGGCAGTGTTAAAAGGAACTTTTTGTTGACCTCCCTGATGGAATAGTATTTACCATTAATGTTCAGGTTGTTGATCAATGCATTGTACCTCTCAAACACTTCAGTGATTCCTTCCCCTGGATTGGATTTAAAGTATTCATACTCAGAGCTTAGGATTTCTAGTTTGTTCTCCCTAACTTCCTCTGTGCCTTCATTAATAATCTCAATAGTTTCCCAAATATGTTTGGAATCTTTACAATTCATCACATGTCTATTCATCAGGGGATTAAGGGAATCTACTAAGATTAATTGAAGGCTAGCATCCAGGGAAGCTTCTTCTATTTCAGCAGGAGAGAAGTCCTCAGGATCCTTCACATAAGTTCTCGCTTTGGTGATCACCACATCATTTTCTATTACCTCTGGTTCAATAACCATAGGAATTTTTGGACCCTTCTTCAACACTTGCAAATATTTGGGATTAGCAACCTGTAAAAACAGTAGCATCTTCTTCTTCCACATAACATAATTTTCTTTATCGAAAAGTGGAATTTTAACGGTTCCAACTTTTTGTGTAGTCATTATGAATTTTTTGAGTGAATAAAAAATTCAAGAAGTGAAAGAAACACAAAAGTCTAGGATCTAGATTTGTACGTTAATCAGAAGGCTCTGATACCAATTGTTAGGTCCCAATTTGTTTGTAGAAGGGGGGGTTGAATGCAAACAATACCGTTAAATCGAATAAAATGCGGAATAAAATTGTGAAACAAAAGTTAAGTTAAATAAAACTTTTATTAAACTTGAAAGGTGTTACAACTACGGTATCGGTTACAAGGGATTAATCTCAAATCAATTATTACAAATCTAGAATAAATTTGACATGAACTTTTTCTATTTTTGTAATTAAAAGATCAAATGCTAAATGCGATTTGAGATTAAGTTCTAGGGATTTTAATCCGCTAGATTGATACACAAGAACAAGATAAATATTTCTAGTTGATTGGATTTAACTTTACAATCTAGAAATTTAATCTTGAAGAAAAGCAGATGAAAAATAAAATGTTATGCTTTTGTTTTCTGCTCCTTTTTCTCTTGTGTGTTCTATTTTCTGTTTGATTGGATTCTGTAAGTGTTTTTTTCAATAAACGTCTTCTGCTTCTTTTATCAAACACCGAACTGAAAAATGTACTGGCATGACAATCTCTTTGGCCAGCAAGACTTTCGGTATGACAATATTTACAACTAGCAAGACAATCAAAATGAACTAGCAAGACTTTCGGTATGACTATTGATTGTCATACCGATTGTCATATTAGTTCAAATAAATTGTCTTGCTGAATTAATAACAGATTTTAATCTAAACAGAAATTCTAATAAGACAATTAAATGTATTGGCATGACTTTCGGTATGACTATCAATTGTCATACCGATTGTCATACTAGTTCAAATGAATTGTCTTGTTTTGAATTTAAGCAGATTTTAAACCAATTAAAATCTTGTAAATCCTCAATATTAATTCTAAATTAATTATTCAATTTAATTCAATTAATCAATAAATTAATCTTTGCAGATATAATTTATTTTCTTAATTAAATTATATGACTTAATTAATTAATAGAGAATTAATACTAACCCTGAGCAGCATCCACTCTTCTGACAATCTTCTGAAAATCACTGAGACTTATGAATCAATTCCGCCACTTCAATGCTGACACTCGATGTACAGTCTGGTTCATGAGTGACTAACTTCCATGACGTTTCTTCATGTCTTGACTTTGATACTCTGATTAAATCCTTGTAATAAATGATACCCTGACGAGATCTATGTCACTTGATTAAATCCACGATCTTGATTTATATCACTGAGGCATGATCAAATTCTTGAACTTCTTCCAGTGAATCTTCAAGTCTGCAGATGAACAATGTTTCTTTATCCTTTGACAGATGTTACTTTGTGAGATCTCTCTGATGATAGATCCACTATTTACTTATTACATTCTTATTTGAGTTGAGTTAAATACTCGAATAAACGAATAGGCTATGACATATGCCTTTCAAACTTGCAAGAGAAATGATATTCTCTTGCAATGCCAACCATACGAGGCGATATTGTTTTTCCTCGAGGCGTCGTTTCGCAGCCTCCTCAGCTCTTCTCATCTCTTCAAAGTGGACGTCTATTCTAAAGAGATGAAGTGACTGAGTGTCATCCGAGTTAAGTCGATCAAGAATCGACTGTGGGATGTCAGAAAAAGGATAATCTTGGCCGTTGAAAACTACCTTGAGATGAAAGGGATCGAAATACAGCCTTCCATATTCAGGAATGGAGACTGGTCGATAAACTCCATGTAAAAGAGAACAAACAGAGGCCATAGATTCTGAATAAAGAAATTGAGTGAATTTTGAAGTGAAAAGTCAGTGAGAAGTTTTTAGAGTGGAGGGTTGTATTTATAGCAGAGAGGTTTAGAAACTGAAGGGACTCTTTGATTAGCCATGTAATAATTAACCATAATGAAAATACACGATTATACGTATCTAGGAAAACAAAAATTAATCTCTCTCTCCAGATTCCTATTCCCAATATAAATACTCAAGTATTACTAAATACTTGCATCAGTAGCTAACCCATTTAAGCAATTAAAAGATATTCCACTAACTCACTAATTAATTAAAAATACTGCGTAACCATTTATTCCGAACAAGTTCAAAATAATCAATGAAGTATAACAGTCAATTATGGTTTGACCACTATCAATATTTTAATTATGACTATCAGGATTTATCAACTACTGACATAAACTATTAGTCAAATCAAGTTTAACTAATAACCTAACATGTACGCATAATCAGTAGTTCAACATGCAATTTTCATATAAGTTCACTTAGCACAATTTGCATGTTATCATGGCATCAACATTTAGCACAAAAATCAGTATCTAACAAGTACTGACAAATAATAAGATACCATGCTTCAAAAATATCAGCAGTCTCAATTATCATAGTTTGAGAATTGTCCTAATATCATTCCCAATTCATTCACCAATCTTATGAAAGTAGATTCACAGATAGGCTTGGTGAATATATCTGCTACGTGCTGATCTGTTGGGACAAAGACCAATTCCACTATACCAGCTTCCACATGTTCTCTTATAAATGGTACTTGATATTGATGTGCTTAGTCATTGAATGTTGTACTGGATTTCCTGTCATTGCAATAGCACTATAATTATCACAATATATAGGATTAGAAGAATAGTCTAACCCATAATCCAGCAGCTGATTCTTCATCCATAGAATCTGAGCACAACAGCTTCCTGCAGCAATGTATTCTGCTTCTGCAGTTGATGTGGAAATTGACTTTTATTTCTTGCTATACCAAGAAACCAATCTGCCACCTAGAAATTGGCAGCTTCCAGAAGTGTTTTTCCTGTCTATTTTGCATCTTACAAAATTAGCATATGAATATCCAATTAGCTTAAAGTCTGAATATCTAGGATACCATAATCACAGATTCATGGTGCCTTTGAGATACTTAAAAAATTCTCTTCACAACTAACAGATGAGGTTCTCTAGGATCAGCTTGGAACCTTGCATAGAGACAGGTAGCATACATGATATCAGGTCTACTAGCAGTCAAATATAATAGTGAGCCAGTCATACCTCTGTAGTTAGTTATATCTACTGAAGAACCAGTATTTAAATCTAACTTGGTTGCAGTGGCCTTAGGAGTTGATGAAGTTGAGCAGTCTTGCATTCTAAATCTTTTGAGTAGATTCCTGGTGTATTTGAATTGATTTATGAAGATTCCTTCATCAGTCTGTTTAAATTGTAACCCCAGAAAGTAACTCAATTCTCCCATCATACTCATTTGATATCTGGACTGTATTAGCTTTGCAAATCTCTCACAGAGTTTATCATTAGTAGATCCAAAAATGATATCATCAACATATATATGTACTAAGAACAAGTCCTTACCATGGTATTTATAAAAGAGATTTTTGTCAATTTTACCTCTTGTGAAACCACTCTCTAGAGAAAATAGAGCAAGTGTTTCATACCAGGCCCTTGGAGCTTGCTTCAGTCCATAGAGTGCTTTATCGAGTAAGTAGACATGATCTGGATACTTTGGATCAATGAACCCTAGAGGTTGTTCAACATAAACTTCCTTTTCGAGTTCTCCATATAAAAATGCACTCTTCACATCCATTTGGGACACCTTAAACTTCTTGTGAGCAGCATAGGCTAGAAAGATTCTAATTGCCTCAAGCCTTACAACTGGAGCAAATGTCTCATCATAATCAATGCCTTCTTGTTATGAGTAACCCTTTGCAACCAATCTTGCTTTATTTCTTGTAATAATGCCCTCACTATTAGTTTTGTTTCTGAACACCCACTTTGTGCCAACTACAGATCTGTTCTTTAGTCTTAGCATAAGAGTCCAGACTTTGTTCCTTTCAAATTTATTATGTTCCTCTTGCATTGCTGTGACCCAGTCAGCATCTTGTAGAGCTTCTTCAACCTTCTTAGGTTCAGTTTGAAATAGAAAAGAATGGTATGGACTCTTTTTCTTACATCACTGTCAGGATTTCCAATGATTAAGTCAGGTGTGTGTGACTTAGACCATTTTCTTGCAGATGGAAGTTGACTCCTTCAAGAAAAACCTCCCCTTAATCCATGAACTCTCTATAATTTCTTTGATAAGTACCACTATTGTTTCCTGATGCTCCCCCGAATCAATATTCCCATTGTTATCAGTATTTGACTTATCAGAGTTTAAAAAAGATTAGTCGTAAGATCTTTCTACTGATGTTCCTTGAGTTGAATCACTTGTAGTAGTCTGTGGATTTGAGTCATGTTGCTTCCTCTCAACATATGCTTCAGTGTTAGAAGTATTTCCACTGGTCTATGGAACCTCAGAGCTTTGAGTGATATCAGGACTTACTATATCAGAGTCAGGATTTAAAAGTTTAGCATAAGGTACTTCATTTTCAAATCTCAATTTATCATGGTCATCTGCATCTTCTAGACCTGTTATCTTCTTGTCATCAAAAGATACATGTATAGATTCCATGGTTGTTATTGTTCTCAGATTGTAAACTTAGAAGGCTTTTATGGTCAACGGATAACCCACAAAAATCCCTTTATCAGCTTTTAGATCGAACCTGGTCAGCTGCTCCGGATGAGTTTTGAAAACAAAACACTTACAACCAAAAATATGAAAGAACTTCAAATTTGGCTTATTTCCCTTCACCATCGCAAATGGTGTTTTTCATGCTTGTTGATCAATGTTGTATTTTTTGTAAAGCAAGCAGTTTGCACAGCCTCAGCCCAAAAGTAGGTAGAAAATCTTGCTTCCTATAGCATGGTTCTTGCACCTTTTATCAGAGTTCTATTCTTTCTATCAACAACTCCATTTTGTTGTGAAGTTTCGGGAGAAGAAAACTCTTGTTTTATCCCCTTGAGTTTGCAGAACTCTTTCATATAGCTATTCTTGAATTCAGTTCCATTATCACTTCTGATGATCTTCACTTTAGATGTTTACCCTTTTTCCAGCTCCCTCACATGATCAAGAAGAATGGATGGAGATTCATCCTTGGTGTGCTGAAAATACACCCATATGTATTTTGTATATTCATTAACAATTACGAGTGCATACCTCTTTTTGGCAATTGACATAACATTCATTGGACCAAAGAGATCAATATGAAGTAGATGATATGGTTCAAGAATGGAGGATTCAGTTTTACTCTTGAAAGAAGTTTTCCTTTACTTGGCTTTCTGGCATGAATCACATAAGTCATCAGGAGTAAAAAATGTATTGGGCAATACTCTCACAAGATCTTTCCTCGCAAGTTCATTGATATTGTTGAAGTTGAGGTGAGAAAGTCTTTATGCCAGTTCCAGCTGTCTTCCACAGATGCTCTACTCAGTAGACGAACTTCTGAATTATCAATACTTGTGGAGACCATGGCTTCATATAAACTACCATGTCTTACACCAATCAATGCAATCTTGCCATCAGACTTACTGACAATTTTGCAATACTCCTCATAGAAGTTGACATGGTAACCTCTGTCACAGATTTGACTCACACTGATCAGATTATGCTTGAGTCCTGCAACTAGAGCTACATTTTCAATGATGACATTTCCAACTTTGATTTTTCTATATCCCAATATTTTTCCTAAGTTACCATCTCCATAAGAAACGCTTGGGCCTGCCTTCTCCTCAAATTCTGATAGCATGGATTTATGACCAGACATATGTCCTGAGCATCCACTGTCCAAGACTAGAGCATTCCTCCTGTCACCCTGTAATCAGTAATTTGAATCAGTTAGTGTTTTTAAGAACCCAGACTTGCTTGGATCCTTTGGTCTTTTTAAGTATTTTAACATATGCAGCAGAAGACTTTTTATCAGAGTTTATGTTAACATCCTTACTATCAGCATTTATACATGCAGAAACAGATTTTGCTTTAACTAAAGATGGTTTCAGTTTATAATAATCATAATACAAACTGTGATACTCTTTACATGTATAAATAGAATGCCACACTACCATAATGAAAACAAGGATTATGTGGTTTATATCTAACTATTCTATTCCTAAACTCTAATTTGGAAGGAACAACATTTATCTTTTTATTCTTCTTGCAAAAATTAGCAAGATGATTAGTCCTACCACAGTTTGAGCTGGTCTTTCTAGGTGCATTAGGAGGGGTTACATAATTACCATTCTTATTAACACCTACCTTGCCATTCCTATTTTTCCTAGACCTTTTTTTCTTGTCTTTCATGTGAAGATCCTTCAGATTTTGCTTAAGCTGTTTCTGAGTCATTGAATAAATATTTACTGATGTTGTGTGAACTTATTCACTCTTATCAGTAATTAAGTTTGATCTAGGTGTTGAGGTTGTACCTTCCTCATGGATTGACTTAACAATATTAGCACTAGGATTAAACATAATGGCCTTTATCCGAACCTTGTTCAGTTTGACATTGCTATCAGTCTTTATTGGTTCTGTTTTCTCAGTTTCTTTTCCACTTTACTTATCAGAATTAGATCTAGCTGAATATCCTAATCCTGATCCATAACAAATATTCTCTAAAATTTCCTGAGTTGACCTTCTTGAGTTAGTAAAAAGTTTAATGGCTTCTTTTTCTTTTTCTAGCTCCTTCTTTAGATAAGCATGTTTTTCTAACAATTTTTCTTTAATATAAACACCATTATCGCTTTCTTTTTGAATTTCTAGCATGGAAAGAAACTCAATTTCTAGGCGATCATTCATTTTCTTTAACACAGAGTTTTCACTCTTGATTCTATTATTTTCTAAGGTTTGATCCCTATAACAAACATGCAGAGACTTAAGAAATAATCTTAATTCATAGATAACATCAGTATCAAAAGCAAGAGTAGTCTGAGGTACCTTTAATTCAGCATTGTCAGCCTCAGCATCAGCTTTTGCCATTAGAGCATAATTGACTCCATCTGAATCTGATGAATCATCCCAGTTTCTCTTCCTTGAGATCAAGGCTTGTTTCTTCTTAGCTCTGGGTTTTCTAGCAGTCAGATGCAAAGTGTCCAATTCCATCACAGTTATCACATCTCTATTTTGACTTGTCAAGTTTTCCAGATCTAGATTTCTTACCATCAGTATTTCTTCTATTGTTCCTCTTATCAGAGTTTGAGGAACTGGTACCTTTTCTAGAAAATCTTCTCCATATCTTGAGGTTCTTGTAGAACATCTTCTTGAAGCTTTTAACCAGTAGGGCGGCCATTTGATCCGTGTCTTCATTGTTATTATGATCACTGTCAGTATCTGATTCAGTATCAGTATTTGAGTCATCATCAGAATTTGATGATTCAGTATCTGACTTTGCAATCATGGTTTTCCCTTTGGAGTAGCTTTTCCTCCTAGCTTTCTCATTTGGATTTTCTTCAACCTTGAGTGCAACTGGTCTAGATTTAGATCCTTTCCTCTTGCTTCTTTGCTCCATTCATGAGTTTTCAGAACTCCATAGATCTCATCTAGAGGTGTGTTATCAAGTTGATAGTTATCCCTTATTGATGTGACTTTAAAGTCCACTTTTCAGGGAGAGCAAGTAGGAACTTCAAGTTTGAGTCCTCCAAATCATATTCTTTGTTGACAAGGGATAAGTCATTCACCAACTTCTGAAATCAATTATAGATCTCAGTTAAGGACTCATTGTCCCTCGAGTCAAAGTGCTCATATTCTTGAGTAAGTACCGTCCTCCTGTTCTTCTTGATAGTGGTTATACCTTGACACTTTACTTCTAAAGCATCCCATATCTCTTTTATTGTCTTATATCCAATGAATCTATTGGACATAACACTATCAAGACTGTTGTGCAGGATGTGTCTGACCTTAGCATTCTTCATGATAGATGAGATATCTTCAAGAGAATAGTCATTCCTGTCTTTGTCTATCATCTTCTCTGGTTCTCCTACAAGCGAAACAGCTACCTTCATCGGTCTATGACGACCATCATAGATCATATTTATATATTCAGGATCCGTGTCTTCCAAACACATGGCCATCCTGACTTTCTAGATTGAATATTCATGTATCTTCAAGATAGGCACCTTGATTGCTTCATATCTACTCATGTTGCTGCTTATCTGTGATATGGCTGGGGGCGGTGGCTTCTGATTCTGTGTTTCTTCTTCTTTTTCCGACATCGTTAATTGATTTTCAGATATTAAACTGTTTGTACGTTAACATCAAGCTCTGATACCAATTGTTAGGCCCTTAATCAACTGTAGAGGGGGGGTAAATACAATTAATACAATCAATTCGACAAAGTTTCAACGATATCAACAGTTTTTATATTAATAGATAAAAACTGATTACAAACATACTCTCTCGAAAGGATGAACAAATATTCTTGAGAGCTTCTAGGTTATGCGAAAGATATAACAATATCGCAATGCATATTGCATGAACCTAATATGTGCTTTATATAGAGCACATCTACACAATGTATAAGGAATCCTATTCTATTAACAACAAGGAAACCTATACAATGCTTATGAGATAAAGTCCACCGCCTTGAGTTCCTGTTTCCTTTTCCTTATCGACGATCAACTGATGTGACAAATACTGATTACATCATCCATTGACATCATCATCCGTTGATATCATTATCCGTCGATATCATCATTCATTGATGTCATCATCATCATCCATTGATATAAGTTCTGATGTAAACTTCTGATAGTTTCTGCTTGATATCATCAATTGCTCCTAACGTAAACAATGTTTAAGGACCTCAATTATACCCTCAAAGTCAGCACTAGGTAGCAGTTTGGTTTTCTCGATTACGTTCACTAAAACAAACTTTTCTCCTAATCCGTAAATCATCTCGACACAATCTTTATATGGTTACAAACTAGAAAGAAAGATAACACAGTCATGTCCATTGGTGTTTGAAAATATATGTTTTACAGTTCAGAATTATGCTTCAAAACAGTCCTAAAGGCACACGAACATTATAACGGCTATACGCATGACGATTTCTAGTTTAACTACATTAAATCCATTTGACAACAACCCAATCCTCAAATCCAATATATATTTTAAAATTTCAGTTTATAAGATCTATGTAAACTTTACCAACATCAAATCACAACAACTAACCATCAGGATATCATCATTCATATTTCAAACTCCACGAATCCACATAAACTTAAACATATCTTAAACTCAAACTTATATCTCAACTAAATCAAAGAGTGGATGATATTTATACCTTTATTGAAGCTTATTAATAATTAATAAAGTCCTAAAATCTTTGATGAGAATTTGATCAAGCTTTAGGAGTCTTAAACGTCCATAAAAAATCAAGAAAACACGTTAGTAATTTTCGAAGTTACTATTCACTCTCAACTTCAAACGTTTTTAAAAAACTGAAAACTCCATGGATGAGCTTTAAATTTGGTATGTGCCTTATCCATTATATGAAGGAGGTGTTGTAAAAATTTAGTGATTTTTGAATGAGTATAATGTGAGTTGTAAATTTTTTCTTTCCTTGGTGTTTTTGAAAGGCCAAAATGAAAAGATGGGAGGTTGGAGAGTATTTTACTTTCTTGCTCTTACTGTTCATGATAAAATGAGATGTATATGTGTTTTTATAGCTATATATGAGATCATTTCTGATTTGTGAGGCTTTCTTTAGTGTGTTTTATAAGTTATCCTTTGTATTATTCAAGTACTACACATGTACTATTCCCCTAACTAATGTAGTTTGCTTTTGTACTTCCCATTTGGATTTCTAATTGACTTAGTTAGATTCTAATATTCTAGTTTCATGGTGTGCATGGATTTTATCTTTTCCAACTTGTCGTCATACACATAATACTTAATTTCCTTTCGCAAGTTCGATTGTTTCTCGAAAACATTTCGCATCATAAATCCTTTTATCGTAATTTTCATGCTATTTCTTGTACTTGGACTTGGTTTCATTTATGAAATTCTAATTCTTATAATTCTCATGTTCGTATATAATTCTCCTATCCCTCAATGTCTCATAGAAAATGACCTTTTGAAATATCGATTTTCTATAAAAACTAACGACTTTTACATACACTCATTTGTAACGTAAAAATGTAATATCAACTCAAAATGATAAAAGAGAGAAGAAAGAGAGATAAAAAAGTGAAAGAAAGAGAGATAAAAGAATTTTTTTATTAATAATTAAAATGATATAAGGGAGAGCTAGTAATTAAAGATAAGGATGTGGTGTCTTTTTTGGTTACACTCAAGAACTAATTAAATTACGAAGTTATACTTCCTTTTTATATAGAATTCACGGGAAGTGTGAAGAACTTGTTTGATAGGTTTGTTATCATAAACCCTCCAACTACGATTAGCTACAGAACTAGTAGACTTAGATAATAAGTGAGCTACTTTGCTCGCATACCGTTTCATAAACTTAACATCCCCATTCCAATCACTCAAATCGGATAACAGATTCGTGCATTCTTTTATCATCCTTCCAAAGCATGATAACAAGTTACTTGAGCTTCTTATGGCCTGTACCACAACAATACAGTCAGTCTCTACTACTATGTCCATCTCTATCTTTCTCTCTCTCTCTCTCTCTCATTCCAGCTTAACGCTTCTTTGACACCTATTGCTTATAAATTCGACTACATTTTTCATTTTGCTTCTATAAGATCGCCCTAGTGATCTCTTGTAACAAAAGAGTAGCTGAAACAATTGGTAACTTTGAAAATTACAGCTTTAAAATTAACCCTAATTTTATTCTCAATTGGTAAAGTTCATTGCTTGTCGCCAACTACTTTGGTCATAAGACCAAGAAAGTTATCAAATGTTCTATCTTGAGTTTTCTGCCATTGATTAAGCTATTGCTAATGCCCACTACTTCCTCCACTTCTATACCACATTGGTTCTACACCAACTTATTTTTGCATTTTCATAGTTACCAACATAGCATAACAGCTGATTCTCTCGTGCTCACATTCCATCTGTCAAATATATTAGATAACTGACTGATGAAAGATGTTTGTGAGGAAACCGTAATACCTCTCACCATATTATTCCAGAACATAATAACCCAAATTTTCGGGACTTTGTAAAACAATCAATGAATAGTAGTCCTGATGATCGAGGAAAACTTTATAGCCCACACTATATTAAGATATGTAAATTAAGTTTCCAAGTCGATATTGTGTTTTCACGTACCGAATTAATGTATATAAAAGTCATTAGTTTTCGAAGAAAACCAATTTTTACAAAACGACCTTATTTTACAAACTATCGAGGAATATGATAATCATATTACGATCAAGAATCTGAAATCCTACAAATAAAATCCAAGTACAAGGTTACAATATATAAGGGAGAATGGATTACCCCGCGAATTACTTACGAGGATTTATCACGATTACGAGGAAGCGACCAAGTGAATATGTAAGTGAATAAAAAAACGTACCAAACCCATGCAACTTCCCATGCAAGCTATGCAAATCAATTAGCATAAGAAGCAATTAGGGAATGATAATCAAATAGTAAGTAACATAGCAAGATGATGGAATGAATAGTAAGAAGAATGGTGTGCATGTACTTGGCTAGGTACTCGCCTTTGAAAATCAAAGCTTTTTGATTATTACAAGTTACATACATATCAACATGTCACAAATATCAACCAACACACAATAAACCCTAGCAAGCATCACACAAACTCTCTCCCCCAAGAACAAGCTCACATTCGGCCCCTTTCAAAAAAAATAAGAAACCAATATCAAAATCATCACTTCAAGCCATGGAAAAATCCCACCATTAATTCTTAAGCTTCTACATCATCAAACTAAGGTAAGATAATTCTTTAAGGGAATTTTATTAAGTTTTACTTAGGTAAATAAAAAGATGAAAGTGATGATGAATAGTGCCAAATAGTAACTTCAAGTGTTTTCTTGATTTCTTGGAATGATCTAGGATCTTTAAGCATACCATGAATCATCCATCAAAGGAGATCCTCCCAAGCAACCAATAAAAGTATAAACCTTCTTTAAAACCTTGGTTAGGTATTAAACAATCAAGAAAATCATGGATCTTGAACATAGATGTAGTTTTGGTGGTTGTTTTTTGATTTAATGATTGTTGTTATATTGGATGATAAGGATGATATTGTGTTGTGCAAGACATGCCTGTACAATAACAAGACTAACTCATTTTGACAACCCTAATATTAAGTTGTTTGATAATAATTTTTGTATTCCATATTGTATTTCTTGAGTCTGTAAAATGGTTAGAAGATTAGACTAGAGAATTTTTCTGTGAACAGATTCAAGCTAAGGAATAAACTTTGGAAGAAGATCAAGCCATGATCATGCCTCAGAGAAACGTTTAGAAGCTTGGAGTTGAATAAAGTTGTTCTATAAAAATGTTATAAGTCAAGATATCGACAAGTCATAGATCAAGTTATATCGAGAAGTCATTCGAGAAGTCCAGAATGACTTATTGAGAAGTCCAAAATGGCTTTTAGAGAAGTCTCAGAGATTTCGACAAGTCAAATGAAGATGTAGAGAATTGGAGATATCGATAAGTCATTTCTGCATGTAGAGAACTTAGAGATATCGACAAGTCAAATGAAGATGTGAAGAATTGGAGATATCGACAAGTCAATTTCTCAAATAGAGATCTTAGAGATATCGATAAGATAAAATGGGTATATAGAGACCTCAGAGATATCGACAAGTCATTTCTACATGTAGAGATCTCAGATATATCGACAAGTCATTTCATACAAGGATCTAGAGACCTCAACAAATCAAGTATACCTATAGAGAACTCAGAGATCTCGATAAGTCATTATAATTATCGAGATGACACTTCTCTATAGAATAAACTATAGATCTCGACATACTTCTCACATATAGAATGCAGACAAGTTCAAGATTCAAGATTATCAGTCAACAAACGATCTATTCACTAGATTGAAAAGTCTACAAATTAGTTGGAAGAATACAAGATCAATGGACAAGATTAACTGGACAAAGGGTGGTCACACACCTGCAAGATTCTGCACAGATTTACTAATCTAGAAATGGAAATAGAAAAAGGTTTCTTTAGAAAATAGTTTAGTACATTTTAGTGCAAGTCTTGTAAACCCGTGTTGCTAGTCTATAAAACATGCATGGGTCCTTAGTTCACAAGTACCAAACAGATCTAAATTTTCTTGTATTCTCTCAAGATAGAAGCTGAGTTCTATTTTCTTAAGAACCCGGAATTTGTAGCAAGACCAACTTAATTAATACAAATTAAGTGAGTTTTGAAAATATTGTGCTTGTTGATTAATTCTATAAATATAGTATCTCTATAATACCTTAACTGCTTTGTTCACCTATAATCCAAACTATTTAAAAAAGGATAAAAATCCAAGAAATACATTCACCCCTCCCCCTTATGTGTTGCATTCAATATCTAACAAGTGGTATCAGAGCAAAATCTGAAAGTAAACAGATAAAGATCTTGGAAGTATGAGTGCACAAAAGATAAGCAGTATCAAGATACAAGCCTTTGATAAAGTCAACTATACACTTTAGAAGAAAAAGATGATACTATTCATAAGGATGGCCAACCCTATGTACATCCAGATTCTTAAGAATGGCCCTTTTATCCTTATGGAAAGGGTTGATGAATCTACTGATGGAGACATGGTCATACCAGCTCATTTTTCCCTTAAAGACCCCTCAAAATACACGAAGCCTGAAAAGGAAAAGGTTTCCCTGGACAGTGGCCTACAGCTAATACTGATAGAGTCACTTGACAATGTTATGTACAACAATATTGTCAACTGTGACACAACCAAAAAATTTGGGAGAAGATTAGAATTCTGTATGAGGGTATAGAGGAAAATCAAAGGAGAATATTAGTGTCACAGTATGAGGGTTTCATGGCTAGACCTAAGGAAGGGATTAATGAAGTTTTTGAGAGATTTAATAAGTTGATAAATGACTTGCAACTTCATAATAAATATTATGAAGCTGAGGAGGTTAACCTAAAGTTTTTTCCTGCCCTTCCTGGCCACCTTGAACAGAAAATATTAGCTATCAGAGAAGGAAGAGACTTGAGCAGAATGACACTGAAAGTCTTGTATGGGATCTTGAAAATATATGAGCTTGAGATGTTACAAAGGAATTCATAGAAGGAAAATCAAGGACATGTGGTTGATGGATCTAGTGCCTTAATGGTCAATGACAGTGAAGCAAGTGAAGATGCACAAGATGCTCAAATTCCAGTCATTCATGCTGTTGAGAAAAAGAACAAAGGACCTCAGAAACAAGTTATCTTAGAGCTAGAGGAAGATTAATACTACATTCTCGATGAGCTAGATTGGATGGATCAATCAATAGCTTACCTGGCTAGAAAATTCTCTAACATCAGGGTTAAAAAGCCAAGGTTTTCAAGAACAAGGGATAGTCCTCAAATAGCAAAACTGGAAACCAAAAACCCAGTTTAACTCAGCTAGCAAAGGTGGTTAAAAAACGGATTCGTTGACAGATAAAAAATAAGGTGCTTTAACTGTAATGAGCTGGGCCACTTTGCAACTCAGTGCAGGAAGCCAAAAAAAGTGAAGAAGGATAAAACCAATCTGGAATTAGAAGCAAAGTATGAAGCTCTCTTGAAGAAACAATAGGGAAAGGCTTACATAGCTGAAGGAAAGAGTTGGGATGATACTGATGAAGATGATGATAATGAAGAATTTGGAAATTATGCATTTATGGCTCTTGAGCAAGGAGAATCATCCTCATCAAAATCAGAGGTACCAACTGTAACTACCATTGATTTAAATACAAGCCAATATAAAAATAACTGTTGAAAAGATGATTGTAGAAATGTTTCACATTCACACAAGCATGGTGACAGCTACTGAGGAAGTTCGTAGACTGTCAAAGATCAATGAGAAGCTTGAGATTGAAAAGTAAGAGTTGAAGCTGCAGCTTATTGAGCTTGAAACAGTCAAGCAAGATAATGAATATTTAAAAACAAGTTCAAGTGTGCAAGTAAAATTGAAGCAGTGCTAAGAGAAAAATTGGAAAAGAATGAAGTAAAGTTGAAGTCCTTTTAAAATGCATCTCAGTTGGTTGGACAATACCATGAGAAAAACAAACCATGTGCTAATTTAGCTATTGGTTTGGACTATGATACCTTGAACGGAAATAAGAAAAATGAAGGTGACAAAGGAAAAGAAATTGCAGATCAAGGTGTCCCAAGTGTGCTGAGAAAAGTAGATGCACATGTGTTCAAGGCATGTGAGGTTAATTTAAGTGAGGTTGAGTTGGTCATCAAGCAAGAAGTTGTAGATGAAGACATTGAAAATAAAAATGAAGAAACCACTCCTACTACTGAAATTAAGAAGAAGCCAATGGTCAATCAAGTGTCTAAGACACCAATCAAGGAAATCAAGACTGAGAATGCAGGAAAGAAGAAGAAGAACGGGAATGGGAAAATTGGAGTAAATAAGAGCAATAACTTTGCATTTATTGCAGATGCTCCCAAGAAACAATGTCAAAAGTGTGGCTCAACAAATCACCTAACTCGCCTTTTTAAAAAGGATGTTAGTGAGACAAAAGTGGGAGCATGCAAATATAATGAAGCAAAGGCTGAAGATCCCTATTCCTTCTATGACAAATTTGATTGCATTCCTTACAATATGAAAGTGATGACAAGCTGTCATAAACTGGGAGTAGATCTCGAAGAAGTTAACCTTAGATCTATAGCTAAAAAGGAAAATGCAAATCAATCATTGAACACTGTTATTTCTGAATCATCAAATTCTACTTTTGCAACTTCTGTTAACAAGAAGAAAGTACCCAAAACTGCTTGTGTAAATAAACACACTTAATCCTTATTGTGTGCGGGGCAAGATGAAGAGAGTCATATGGATCATTGACAGTGGATGCTCCAGACATATGACAGGTGATAAGGCCCTGCTATCATAATTTGAGGAGATGGCTGGCCCATTGGTGACTTTTGGAGATAAAAACAAAGGATTCACAATGGTATATGGCAAGTTAATTTCTAGGAATGTTATCATTCAAGATGTAGCACTAGTAACTGGTTTTGAGGTGAAACTCTAAAGTGTTAGTCAATTCACAGATAGAGGATTCAAGGTTTCATTTGAAACAGGAGACTGCTTAATTATCAGCAAAAAGACTGGTGAAGTTGTTTTGAAAGGAGCAAGGAAAGGAAGCTTGTTGGTTGCAAATCTGTACTCAGCAAATAAGTATGGTATTTGTTGATTCTATACCAAGGCATTTATTGAGCAAATCAAACTGTGGCACAAGAAACTCTCTCACCTGAATTACAAATCTATCAATACCTCAGTGAAAAAGAAATTAGTGAGAGACATGCCAAATCTGAAATTTGCTCAAAATAAAGTTTGTGAGGCTTGTCAAAAAGGCAAAATGAAAAGGTCCAGTCACAAAAGCAAAACTGTGAATTTCATAAATGCATCATTGCAACTTATTCACATGGGCCTATTTGGACCAGTTAATATCTTATCTATTTCTAGAAAGAAATATGCACCTGTGATAGTGGATGACTACTATGGGTAGATTTTATGCATTTAAAGGATGAAACTCCACACATCATTATTGAACACATCAAGAAAATTGAGAAGCAGGCTGAAGATCAAAATTGTGTGAAAAGATTGAGGAGTCACAATGGCACATAATTCAGGAATGCAAGTTTAAATGAATTCTGCAAAGACAAGGGTATTGTTCAAGTGTTCTCAGCTACAAGGACACCTCAATAAAATGGGGTAGTTAAAAGGAAGAATAGAACTCTAGTTGAAACTGCTAGAATAATATTGCAGGATTCCAATTTTCCAACAAGTTTTTTGGAAGAAGATTTCAACACTACATGCTACACTCAAAATTGATATCTCATCAACAAAAATCTTGGCAAGTCACCTTACTCGATTTTGTCAAAAAGGAAGCCTACTGTCAAGCATCTGCATGTGTTTGGAAGCAATTGCTTTGTGCTAAAAGACAACTGTGAATATATGAGAAAATTTGACTCTAAAGTTTTTGAAGCAATTTTTTTAGGATATTCATTACATAGAACTGCCTACAGAGTTTATGTGCTTGAACAAAAGAAAATAATGGAAAGCACATATGTGACCTTTGATGATGACAAGTGTCCAGGCTTGGAATGCCTTGATGAGAATAAAGTTGAAGCCCTTAAGTTTGAAAATCTAAACATTAATAGTGATTCTGAAGATGAAGCTGAGATCAACACAAGCAACAAAATAAATAAAGAGTCAACTGAGCAAGTGAATCATGAGGATGAAAATTCATATCACACATCTGAATTTGATGGCACAAACTCAGGGGGAAAAAGAGGAGAAAGTTCTGCAAGTCATGCCAATGGTGAAAAAAATGCAGAAAATTCAAGTCAATAAAATCACACCAGGAAATAGGATAGGAGTCACAAAAGAGATGCAATTATCGGTGATCTAAGTGCTGGAGTGAGGACTAGAGTGCAACTGTAAATGAATGTCTACATGTATGCTTTCTTTCACAAATTGAGCCTAAGAAAACTGAGGAAGCTCTACTTGATCCTGACTAGATATCTGTCATGCAAGAAGAACTAAATCAATTTGAAAGAAACAAAGTTTGGAAGTTGGTTCCTGCCCCAAAGAACAGAAGCATAATAGGAACAAAGTGGGTGTACAAGAACAAAATGGATGAATATTGAATTATAACAAGGAACAAAGCAAGGTTGGTTGCAGAAGACTACTCGCAAGAAGAAGGAATTGACTATGATGGAACTTTTTATCCAGTTGCAAGACTTGAAGAAATAAGGATCTTTCTTGCATTTGCTGCACACACAAATTTTAATGTGTATCAAATGGATGTGAAGAGTGCATTCCTTAATGGTGAGTTGGAAAAAGAGGTGTATGTGCAACAGCCACCTGGTTTTAAAGATCTAGAATTTATAGATTTTTTTATTAACTGCTAAAGGCTCTCTATGGATTGAAGCAAGCAACTAGATCTTGGTATGACACAATGTTAGAATTTCTGCTCAAACATGGATTCACTAGAGGAACAATTGACAAAACTTTATTTTACAAGCAACATGGTAGTGATATGATCATTTTTGGTTCTACAAATGAAAAATTATGTCAAAGATTTTCAAGACTCGTGCAGATTGAATATGAAATGAGCATGATGGGAGAATTAAGTGACTTTCCAAGTCAGCCAACGAAGTGATGGAATATTCATCAGCCAAACCAAGTATGTTAAAGATTTATTGAAGAAATTTGGAATGGTTAATTGTTCACCTGCATCAACACCTATGTCTAAAGCTACAAAGTTGGATGAAGATAAGAAAGGAAAATGTGTAGACATTTCAGGCTATAGAGGAACGATTGGATCTTTGATGTACTTAACTGCAAGTAGACCAGACATTATGTTTGCAACATGTCTGTGTGCTAGATTTCAATCCAATCCTAAAGAATCACATTTGATGGCTGTGAAGAGGATTTTCAGATACTTAAAGGGAAAACGAAACTTGGGACTATGAGATCCTAAGGGAACAGGATTTGAAGCTGTTGGATACACAGATGCAGATTTCGCTGGATGCAGGTTTGACAGGAAAAGTACTGGTGGAAACTGTCAATTTCTTGGACAAAGACTTGTATCTTGTTACAGTAAAAAACAGCAATCTGTGTCAACTTCCACAGCTGAGGCTAAATATATAGTTGCCGGAAGTTGCTTTGCTCAAGTACTTTGGATTAGAAATCAATTAATGGACTATGGCCTAGTTTTACACAAAATTACAATTATGGGTGACAATACTAGTGCTATATCTATTGTCGCTAATCCAGTTAATGATTCTAGAACTAAACACATTGATGTAAGATACCACTTTATTAGAGAACATGCTGCAAATGGTAATATTGAGCTTATTTTTGTTCCAACATAAAACAATAAGCTGATATTTTCACTAAACCTTTGGATGAAGCAACTTTCACTAGACTTGTTAGTGAAATTGAGATGTTAAATTCTTCATCCTAAAGGCAAGAACTCAACTAATATGTTGCAGCAGGTTAATATTTGATAAATCAAAATTAATTTGATTTAATTGGAATTTAACTGAAATATGATTTATAAATATTTCAGAATTCTCTGTATATTTATTTTTCTATATTTAAAATTCAACTTGGAATTTTTCAAATTCTAAGAAAAACTGTCGAACTATTAATTTACATTTTCAGTATGTGAAATTAATATAAGACGGAACTGAAAAGAACAAAAGTATATAGAGAACTGAGTTCTTGATAAGTCTAGATGACTTCTCGACAAGTCATTTTTAGACTTCTCGATAGAGTTCCCGATAAGTCTTATTCCTGACTCCTCGAAGGACTTCTCGACAAGTCTCAATGACTTCTCGATAAGTCTTATAGAGTTCTCGACATATGTTATTCATAGAGTTCTCTACAAGTATACATTCTAGACTTCTTGATAACTTAGAACTGAAATAATTTAATTAATGAATTATTTTGGTAAAATACTTTTGATACAAAATCTTTCTAATTTTATTTTAATTTATTCAAATAAAAATTAGAAAAATTTTGTCCATTCAGGACAAATTGGGTATTTCTATGACATCTCGATAAGTCACTGTCTAGTTTTCGACAAGAGTCAAGAAAGTGACATCTCGATATGTATCTATTCATTCACGTGACTTCTCAATAAGCAAATTTCAACCGTTTATTCCTACTTCTCGACAATTAATTTACCTTTTTCTATAAATATCCAGACATCTCGACATCACCCCTCTTTACGCTTTTGAGATCTCAATTGACCTCGTTTTTGCAAACCTTAACCGCTCTCCCTCATTTCGAGTTTTTTCTCTCTCAAATTTCTTACCCACTCAAATTTCTTACCCACTCAAATTCAAACGGTTTCAATGGCTTCAAACACTTTTAGAGTTGTTATCCCTAAGGAAGGTACCAACTACTTAGCTTTCACTGATGCTAACCAAGCTCCTGACAGTTTCAAGAGCTTTGTAAAGTTTTTGTTTGAGACTTACTTTGCAGGTGCTTTGACTTCTAATCCTATCATGTACATGAATGTTCTCAATGACTTCTAGAATTCAGTTGTGGTTAGAACTGTGCATGAGACTCGAGCTGTTTCTTTGGTGGTAATCTGCTCAATCTAAGGCCAACAAATGGAATTTGATGAAAATGATGTCAACAAGGCACTGGTAATCCCTACTGACAACATGGTGGAGGTACCAACTCAACAGGAGTTAGCTGAATTTATGGACTTCATAAATTACAGTGAGAAGATCAACCTTTCCAGCTTGACAAGAAGCATCCAATGAGGGAATGGTCATTCTTGTTTGACTGAATAGTGAGAGCCTTCACCAGCAGGAAGACTTGGTATGACAATATATCCGATATGGTCCAAAAGATGGTGTTCTCCATGGCTCACAACATGCATATTAATGTGCGGCTTTTGATCCTAAAAGAACTCAGCACAAGGCTCACAATGCCTTTGGCCACTAGAGGTAAGGAAATTTTCTTTCTTGGGTTTATTATGTCTACTTTAAATCATAAAGTTATAAACATACATTTACTTAATAGTATTGATAGGGATAAAATAGACAATTGTAAACAAGTGTCCCAAATACTATTTGGTTCACTAATTACAAAGAATAAGGTACCATCACTTACTTTATGTTAGAAAGATTCAGGACCTGCCCATATCCTATGCCTGACATGAGGTCTAGTGCTATATTTAATACATTTATGGCTCCTGCACCTGTGGAAGTACAAACACAAGAAAACCAATAGGGACCTTCCACAACTGAGACCCTTTCTTCATTACCATTAGAAGCTAGAAAATCAACCACTTCATCCTCTCAACAGGGTGGAGTGAGTAAAAAGAAGAGAAAATAGGCACCCTTAAATATTATAAATGAGAGTGGTGAGGACCAAATTCAACTAGAGTCTACCTTGGTTAAAAAGCCAAAAAAGACAAAGAAAATTGAGCTGACCACTCATTGATCTACTTCCGTATCCTCCCAAAAAGGATGCAGTTGTAAAAGAGCGACATAAACAGACTCTAGAGGCACCTTCTCAACAAGGTATCTCTATTGAACAAAGCACTCTCCCTAGTGCAATCTGTACAGAATCTGCACCCCAACTTGAGCACTCTCAAGTTGGTAAAAGAAGAAATATGTTTGGCACTGACACTGAGAGCACATCAATTGAATCTCCCTCATCCATACAGGGGGAACTGCCAACACTCAATTCTAACATCACAATCTCATATCTCAAATTTCTTCTTCATATAATAAAACACTTGAATCATCTTCTCAAGTTTTTTCAAAATCAAGTGACATAGTTCAAGAAACTGTGATCACCACCCAGGAACCACATTTAGATGGTGAGAGGCTACAAGCTGGGGTAGACCTTGATGACACCATCAAAACCACAAGAGTTTCATCAGTTTTAACTAAAGTCCCGGTGGATGTTACTCAAGCACCTTCATGTGCCCAACAATCTTCACAGATTGACAGGTTTGAGGGTAGTACTCCGGAGGGGGAGCTATCTAAATCCTCTCCAATTCAATTGGAGGTTCCTCATGTAGGGACAACTCCCCTCAAAACCCTAGCTGAAATTGCACTGACAATTGAAGTTAGGAGTAAAATTACCAATGATCCATTTATTGGGGAGGCAAGTGTAACACATTCAAGTGCCAGTTCTTTGCAAAAAGAACAAGTGTTTGAGGTCATGGTACATGACAGTAATCTGGTCAAATCCCTTCCAATTCAAATGGAGGTTCCCATTATTGGTGAACAACACACTGTCACAACCATAACAACAACAATGAGTCCAACTATGGCTCCTATCACAGGGTTACCTACCACTTTTATCCCCTCCACCTTAAACCAAACAGACATACCATCTACCTCAAACACTACACCACAACCTTCTCACCTCATATCTCAATGACTGCAAGATGCTCAAGCTCAACCAACAACTGTTAATGATCTTTTGGTTGAATAGCTTGTAGGCCTATCCAATATTACCCAACAACTCCTTACAACAGATATGTCAAACCAAGACTATCAAGCCATACTAATTTCATACAAGGAGGATGTGGAAGAGCAACAGGAGAAAATTGCATGGCTCTTAAAGGATTTTACTACCACTATGGAGGAGGCCTTAGCAAAAATTAGGGAAGAATATCTAACTATCTTGGGAAGCAATGCTAAGGTCCTCACCCCCCAAGAGGTATATGATGTTGTGACAGAGGTGTACAAAGCACAATTGAAGGCCTTTCATCATATTAGAAGAGCTATGGAAAGCACTCTGGTCAAGAATCAAACTGAAGTAAAGAAATTGGTGAATGACAGGATTGATGAGCTGATGCCAACATTTCAAGACATCAAGACCAAGTTCAACAGATTTTCTGAGAAGCTTCAAGCCCTCTCTCTCACTCCTATAGAAGAAAATGTGTCTAAGCAAAGAGAACCTTTCAAAGCTCTAAATGAAGTGAACCAGAAGCAAATTACTCAAGACAATGACTCAAAGGTCAAGCTAGATCAACTTTACAAAGCTAGGTTTGAACCTTCAGCCTTAATCATAGAGGAGGTCAAGAATGATGTGCAGAATTATGTTGGTCATTTGGCAGCATCAAGCTCTCAACAACCCTTGTTTAGATCAACAACCCTACAAATCCAAAACCTGCAAGCTCAAATCTTATCTCTACAGTCTTCAAATGCTTCTTTGATAACTCAAGTCTTCCAATTGACAGTTTTGGTACAGAGTCAACAACAAGATGTCAAGTCACTAGTAGACTCCCACATACACCTACAAATGCAAAATTCTGTCTCCTTGGGAGCTATTATGGGTGCTTTGAACATTCCTCTTCCTGCATTTCCAGAAGCAGTTAGTCCTGAAATTCCTAGCCCTCTAATCTTTCCTACTACCAAGACTAAGGGGGAGATAGAAGCTAGACTACTACAATCATCCATCCAAGCCACAGTTCAAATAAGTCAAGTTGATGTTGGGGCAGAAAGGATACAGAAAGTAGCTGAGGGACCCTGTTTGGAGAAAGAATTTGATGAATTGCTCAGGGCTCTCAGAGTTATTCTAACCAACAACTTCTTCACCTATAAAAAGGCTTTGGATAGAAATATCAAATTTCTAAGGGTGATAATTGTGACAGTAGATAACTTTCAAGAGAGGAGGATTGTTACAAACATAAATCATGACTCAGGTGTAAATAGATGTATGCAGGTGTCTCTTAATTATCTCATATCTATAAGAGCATCTGAGTTGGATATCCTAATCAACAAAGTTAACAGGGTGATTCTAGAAGACACTCTCTTGCTAAATGAACTCAAAAAATCTCAAATAACTGCTTTTCCAGAAGCATATCTCCAACCTAGCAAGGGAGTGACCTACATCTCTTCATCAACCAAAAGGTGCAAACATTTCATGATTCCAAAGCACTGTGTCATGGGAAATTGAGGATAATAATGACCCTAGAAATTGACTTGAAGCACAAGAAGATCAAGAGTGTAGAAGATGAAGAAATGATAAAGATATTGAGAATACATTTGAGGAGTGCTGATAACTTGTTGCCGAGAACTCAATTCAACATCAAAGATGATTTGGATGATGATGAGGAGAAAAAGGATGAGCACAAATCTTCTGGCTAAAATCCAAGTCAATCTTCTAAAGCAACAGTGTTAGGTCCCAAATTATCGTAGAAGGGGGGTTGAATACGATAATCACTAAATTAAAAATTCTTTCAAATCTTTAGCGGATAAAATATTTAGTGCTCGGTTAGTGTTTCGTGTTCTTGAGAGGAATAGTGTTTGGAACGATAAAAATGAGGAATACAAATATTCGGGGAAATATATATTCGTATATAAATCTTCGAGGGTGTTGCTACACTCCGATAAATAAATTAACCGGCTACAATCTAAGAATAATAAAGTTCCTAGCTACTACAAAGATTTACAAATTAAATCCTATACAATAATCTAGCTTTTGTTTATACTAGGATTTAATTACTGGGTAACGATTATAATGCCCCTAAGAATATACAAGAATTAAATCGGGCATTATAACGTTACTCCGGTGAGAAGTTAAACGGATATTCAAGTAGCTTGAACTCCTCTGTAAATCTCCGTTGCCATTTTCATTACTCTCTTGGGAGAGAAGATGAACAGTAAATAATTTAGAATGAATGGTTTAATCTCTTCTACTGCAAAGTGTAGTCTTTTATCTATCCAATAATGTATGGCTGAGAATTAGAGAAGCTCTGTGGCGACAAGTACACTTCTGTGGTGACCAGGGCTCTGTGGCGACAGGTCTGCTTGATTTGTGTGGAGACAAAAGGCACTACACTTCTTTACTTAACCAAACAAAAGAAATCTCTGTGGCGACAAAGGGGGAACACAGGGGATAGCCTTGTAACCACAGGTACATACACTTAGAATATATAAACCAAAATTCACAACCTGTGTGGCGACACCGGGGGGGGCTCTCTGTTTCCTGTGGCGACAGGTTTAAGTACATGTACATGTACTTAAACAAAACAAAAACTAACTCAAACCAACATGTACAATGCTGTACACGTTTGGTTCCTTTTATTTATTTTTCTTTTTCAATTTCTTTTTCAATTTCTTTTTGTTTTCTTTTGCTTTTTCTTTTCGTTTCCTTTTTGTTCTTCTTTTCTTTTTCTTTTCTTTTTCTTTTTCTATTTTTTTTTTTGTTTTGTTTTTTTTTTATTTTTCTTTTTTTCTTTTTAAGTTTAAATTGTAATTAAATTAATTTATAAAATTAACTTAAATATAACTTATATAAATAAACTAATTTAGATTTATAAAATAAACTTATTTAAAGTTTATAAGATAAATCATTTTAAGTTTATTAAATAAATTATTTGAAAGTCCATTAAATAATTTATTTAATTTAACAATTAAACTTTGAGCTTCGCCAGTCCCCTGAGTTGTTGAGCTGTATACCCCGCGCACCTCTTCTCGTACTTTAACATATAAACGTTCAATCCAAGTACGTTCCTCAACTTAACAATTCTTCTATAAATAATACCCAGATTCCTTTCACGAGCTGTTGACGCCTAGTGCAACTGGTCTGGTTCACAGACGACTAACCCCGATTCAGGTCTTCGTATTATAGCTTTGATTACATTGTTAAGCTTGCCTCAACTTTATTGCTTCAAACACTGACTGTCAATAAACAACTGTACTTTCACTAGAATCATTCCCGGTACTTTAGACAACGTCTTCATTAACCTCTGTCTATACCCTGTCTTCAATTTTTTAGATTCCTATACTTCGAACACTGTATATCTTCAATCAATGCCAATATACTGAAATCTTCCGGTAGCACTTGTATACTGAATTTTCAAGATTTCTGAAACTCTGAAAGTCTTTAACCTTTGTTCTTCACTGAGACATGATCATATTAATGAACTTCTTTCAGTGACCTGTAGACAGACTTCAGGATTTCTTCTAATCTTCTGATTCTTTGTATTTGCCTTGTCTTCATTCTTCCTGATTTCTTGTGTAGACGTAGTATTATTAGCCTGTCATGTTCTAGTGTTGTTATTGTTTTGAGTTATCACATAACTGTTCATATAGCTACGTAGTCTCTCCAACAATCTCCCCCTATTTGATTGTTAAACTTAACAAACAAATTAAATAGAGAGGATAATTCAACTAACAACTAGAAAAAGTAATGTACCGGGACTTGTAAATAATGCTACTGGTTTTCTGGATCAAATACGGCATTTCCAGATTTCTTGAGTAACTGAAATGAAAGATGCTTGTTCCTCTAGCACTGAACTGATCTTCAAGTAGTTTCATCTTCATTTCCTTAGTTCTTCAAATCTCTGCCAGATAATACTTCTCAGTCTTGAAGTAATCATCAGCAGCTTCTTTTGTACAACCACATTTCCTGTTGAGAAGCGCATATCTCTCTTGCTTCCCCCCTATAAGAATCAACTGCTTAAGGGAGATCACCTTCGTCTACCACCTCTCCCGTACAATAGGATCCGCAGATAAGAACTAATGGTATTCCCCTTTTGGAAAACAGCTTCTCCCCTTATGAAGAATAGTGATGAACCAAACCACTTCTTTTGATGTTGTGTGATGTACATGTGCTTTACCTTTTTCTCCTCCCTACTATTTCTCCCCCTTAGTTGAGGAATCCTCCAAACTATTATAGAAGCTTTTATCTCCCCCTTAGAGAAGGAATGTATGATGTTGTCTAAAGGAGTTCTCATATGTTGCTTGGTTGGAAAAGAAATAACAAGTCAGAATCTGATCAAGCATGTCCCTTTAAATGCTGTAAGAATGACTTCACTGTTGATCATCATGTTCACCAATCTTCCCAACTCCTTATACCTCCCAAATGTGGGATCACCAATTGTTACCAATTGTTAGCTCCCAAAGGTCCCGAAGTATTCTAATCCAAACTATAAATGTTAGGTTCCTAAGAGTTAGGTTCCAATCATAAACAGATTCGAGACCCGAAGCATCAAGAATCATGTTTAGGGATAGGAAATGGGATATGGTGTTTCTGTCTTTCTTCCTCACTATGAGTGTATGATTCTGTTTTGTGTATCTCACAAGTGTTTCACTCTTCTCTCCACTCGTGTTTACACTCATTCTCACAAGTGTATCACTCCTCTCATAGCTCCAAAATCCAGTTGTACCTGTAAGGAAAATCACCTTAGCCATCCTTAAGGAGGTCACAGGTGGTGCCATGGGAGTTTGCAAATCCCCATCCTTGTTAGACTCGTCAAATGAATCTGAGTCATAATCTACAAGTTGCTAGTTTCCCTTTTAGGGTTCCAGATTTGAACTCTGGGAAGATAAACAATGATCCAAAGAATTTAGCATTAAGATCAAAGTTTCCTTCTAATGTCTGTGAAGACATTTCCTTGTGACTCATCAGGTTATATATGAATCATTATCGACAAGTTGCCGATCTGCACCTATGTCAGATCCACTATCCGTAGATGCATCCAGGTTTATTAGTCCTGGGGAGGTAGACACTGACCACTGACATATGGCTATTGGATCAGTATCCTCTCCTAACACCTGTAAAGGCAATTGGTTCATTAAAGAACCTTGAACAATCGAATTTGACTGTAAAATGGTCGAAACTCTTATTTCCGTCAACTCATCCTTTGTGTGTGTAACTTTTCCTTGTGCTTCAAGAATTGTTTATGTTTGAGGTGGTGACACTACATCGGATACCCTGGCCGACATGCGAATTTCAATAGACGTACCCTGTTGAGAGGATGAATCTAGTAATTGTTTTGTGCCTTTTCAGCCATTACATCTTTTTGAGAAGATGTATGGGAGCTAGAGTGTTGGTTGGTTCTGTTTTGGTGTTTATCTTTAAAGTCTGGGATAGAAGTTGTGGGTTTTCAACCTCATGACTATCAATGAAAGAATGCCATTGGAGGTTGAACCTGTATCACAGAGAATATGGAAATATAGAGATAAAATGCACTTAAGATCTATAATGAATGAAAATTATGCATTTAATTTTTTGAGAAAAATGATGTCCAATAGTGATTTCAAAAGATTTTTATGAAATAAGCAATCACTAAAGTAGAAACAAGTTTGATTTTCTCCTAAAACTGTTCGAGTACACAAGTCTGTTTTTATGCCTAAAAAGATAAGTGATTTGATAAGACACGGACTGATGACCTAGAAGTATTAAGAAGAGAAAGAAATATTTAGTCTTTCAATATGAATGAGTTTTTGAAAAAGCATTGATCACTTAGGGTAAAGTCTAAGCAATTCTCATTCATATCAAAAGCTCCATAATCAATCTTTATAAAATTATTACCAACAATACTGTTTATTGATAAATAATCTTAATAAGAAGGACTATGCTGTTGATTTCAAATTGTAGTGAATCTTTCAAATATAGCAAAGCATATAAATTCACTAGAACTTAAAATCTCACAATTATCTGCAACAAAATATTAACAATATATCATTGACTGATACTTGTCAAGTACTTTAGATACCAATAATTATGTTGCATTCTATTTTAAATATTAAAATAAGATATCAATGAATTAAATACCAATTATCTATCAAAAAGACATCATCATTCAATTTCATATATCATACAATTGTTAACTCCTAACAACTGCAATATCTTAAACAATATTGGTTTGATAAATAAAGCAACATTAACCAACATTGTCTTATTTGCAATCTTAGAAAAATATTCTAAGTTCCATATACTTTGATCCATTGAGTATTGCATCTATTATCAAAGTATTTATGAATTTGCAAATAAGTATAAAAATTATTCTAGGTGAACAACATATGGTTACTTCTAATAAAGCAAAATCTTCATTGACCATAGTTGTACTTCAAGAGATATTTTTACACTTTTTATATTAGTATAAGTGACTGAGGATAAAGATTGATTACTTAGAGGAGTTTTAAGTAATGTCATAATTACTAATACTTCACAGTTAGTTCATAGTTAAACTCTTAACTAAATATCATTAACTGATATAAGTCATGAAATTATACACAACTAATCATGTTGCAATCATATTCTGATTTCAGTGAATTCTTGAGATATAAGCATTGCTAAATTCACTAAAACCAAAATCTCATAATTAACTCATAACACATAAGTTACAATCAATATACTATATATCAATTATTGACAGATTTAGTTATAATCAATCATGCTGCTTATTTAATTTAAGTTAGTTTGAATTATGAAGCAAATAAAATTATTGAATTGCTTCAATTTCCATAATCCAAACTACCCAAAATAAATATTAAATAAATAAATACTAAATAACTATGAGTTAGATACTAGCACTTAAATATTTATAATTATCCTTGAGTAAGTACCAATAGGATATATAAATTATATACATGGCAATCACTTTTTGGATAATTAGTAATTTTAGAAATACTTTCTAAGCATATAAAATATTGAGAGTTTTATACACATCACTTAGAAAGTACTTCAACTTTCAATATTAGTGATTTTAGAAATAAGCATTGATTACTTAGAACAAAAATTCTAAATAATATCACTAATATTAAAAGTACCACAATCATTCGTACATGATACAAATAACTATGCTGCATATTATTTTAATATAAATCAAATTATGAGACTGATATGGAATGGAATTGTCTACAGTCATAATTTAAATCAATTAAAATAATATTCAAACTTAATGCTATAATACTTAACTACCACAAATGTATATGACATTGTAATCATGATAATCAAGATAGTAGCACTAAGTACGAGGTACTGGATTTGTTACGACCGACATTTTATGTAATATTATTTGTGGATTTGGTATAATATTTAAGTCAAATGAAAATATATTCAATGATTGTACGCTAGAGTGAGTGAAAATTTCTGCGTTATAAATTTGCTTTGTGTAGTATATGATTTTTCAAAGCAAGAGTTTATTTAATTTCTTTATTTTTGATTTATAAGGAATATTCTAAGCTTTGGAAAAATTTTCTTTTAAAAGGAATTTTATTCACAAATTTTGAAAATGATTTTATAAAGTCTCTAAAAATCCAAGTTATTTTATGATATAAATTTTATAATTTTTGAACTTGTATTTTATTTTATAAAAATAAATCTTTAAAAATGTTAGTTGTCATAATTATCAAATTACATGGTTGTCCTTGCATGCAAATCCTTCCCTATTCAATTCAAAGGGCTAAAGAGATAATTCCAACCCCACTAACTCTTAATTTTCTAGCCAAATTCCTTCTTTGCCCTTGCATGCAAAATAAACCAAGTAAAAGTGGAGGGATAGTCTTGTCAATTCTCATTCCCACTCACATTTGCCAAATCAAAAACCATAAAGCAAGCAATTGATGTGATCATCCACTCCACTCAATCATCCACTCCACTCACCATCACACTTTCTCCTCCCACCCTCCTCACTCTCTCACTCTCGGCCCTCCCCCTCATTCTCTCGGTTTTTTTAGCCGAAACTAACCCCCTCCCCATTTTCTTCATTCCTCCACCAAGTTTCCACCTTCTACACAAGTAAATGTTACTTACCATACCATGATCACATATATTCCAAAGAGTTTTGAGTAGAAAGTTTAAGTTTTAAAGTTGCATGTTAAGGTTTTAGTTGAAACTCAAAATACAATCTTGATTCTTATGGATTTAAGGTTGTTTTTGAGAGGACTACAATGAATGGATAAGTGCCAAGTCTTGAGAAGAAAACTCTTGATGATTTAATGGCCATTTCCATCCATTTTATTCGGCCATGACCATATGGGAGCCGAATAAATGGTCCTTAAAATCATTTTTGTTGTTTTGATCAATTTTTGCATGTATATGTGATAATGACTTGAATTTTGTGGTAAAAATTTGATAAAACTCCTTGCATGCTAAGTGATCATCTAGGTATACCTTATGCTAGGCTTGCATGTCAATTTTAAGATGGAATATATGTAGAAAATATGTTGTTTTGGTTTGAAAAACCCGAAGGCATGCATGCATGAGGATTTCTCTTAGAATGTTGTAAGATTTTGATCATTTGGAAAGATTTTGTTAGTGAGCCTTAATTTCAGTAGGTTAATGTGTTAATATTGATTTATGCTTCTTGTTGCATGGTAATAATTCGTGGTTATCTTTTATAAAAATATATATCTTGTTGTTTCAAAAGCATGAAGATTTGTGATTTGTGAAGAGTAGTCTCTTTTGTTTTGCCATAATTGTACCTTAGGTAAGGATGATCTCACCAAGGTTATTTTGAGAAAAAGGGAGTTAGTTCAGTAGAATACCATGTATAAGTCTTGGTTTAAGTATTTAGTTGTTGTTAGTTGAGTTTGTCAAGTCAAAAACCTTGGAAAATGAGAGTTATAGTTTCTGCAGAAAAATCAGTATAGCACCCTGAGGTTTAGAGTGAGTTTTGACCATGTCATTGGTGTGAACTTTGAGGCCCAAGCTACCAGAAGTTAGTATTGGGAGTATATAATAGGTTTTAGGAGTTGGTTAGAGGTTTGCATGTCATTTGGTTAGGTGCACAAGTAGAATCACAAAATCTGTCCAGCAGGGGACAGTTTTGTTGCAACTTGGAAATAGGGAGATTTGACCATGTCATGGGTAGGCCCTCATTAGGCCCAATTGGGCCTTAGTTAGAGGGTATGTCAGAGAAGTTTTTCCAACCATAGTTCATAGTATATGAGCTAGAACCATGTGTCACAAGTTAATTCAAGTCAGGGCATTTTCTGCCCAGAAAAACAGGGGAACCTTGGACTTTTAGCTTAGGCCCAAGAAGGCCCAAGCCAGGCCCTTGAGCCACATCAAGTTTGTGAGATGCCCTTAGGTCAGGAGAGTCTTGTGTAAAAGTTTTGAAGAAAAACTTGTAGTTTAAGAGTGTCTAATGTACTCAAGAAACCATAGTTGTCATTCTGAAATTTGCACCAGTGAGCACTATCACTTATCACATAGTTTTAGAACACTTAGAAGTGAGTATTAGGTCAACCACCATAGTTGTAAGATAGTATAAGGTCAGTAGAGAAAAAGGCACAAGTGAAGGTCAATAGGTTTTGGATAATTTAGGAAAGGCACATCGAGTTAGAAAGCCGAAATTAGAAGACCTTGTCTAGTTTAGCGACCAAGTGACTTAAGTCGCGAGTCGAGATCATCCAAGCTAGTGTTGCATTATGATATATATGGTGTTATTTGGTGTTAATATATGATATCTGAATATGTGGCTATGTGTGTGCAATTATAATTTAAAAGTGAATATAAATTAAGTGCATATAGGCCTAAGTGCCATCCGTGTTTAATTTCGAGTTGTAAATAGGTTAGGTTGGTGAGAATATATTATAATGAGGATTATTATTATTTATGTACGATCTCGAGACGAGGGAAAACTTGCCATAAAAGTCGAGTGAAGCTCCAGTTGTTGCTTCTACCAGTCAGACCAGACCAGCCTATCTCAAGGCAAGTGATTCAACTTGACCTTCGTATTTTCTGCAAATTCATATATATCGATGCAATTATCCTGAATCATTTTGACATATTTAAATCAAGCGTATCTTTTATTTATCTTTGAGTTACATAGAGATGCCATGAACCCTCGAGTACGTATTGCAAGTAGTTCAAAAGTCTTTCATGATAGTTTAATGCCATGATAAAAAGAAGAATTGATATATTACTTGATGGATCACCTTGATTAACATGTTGATGTTTCCTAAGTATTAATATCTCATCCTGATACTTGAACCCCTATAGAACCTTACTTTGAATTCTGATAGTCAGATACTTACCAGCTTGATTCCTCATTGATTGATACCCTCTTTCTTATCCTAAAGCTTGACAATTCTGATATGTCCCGAGTTAAAGATCATTCTTCATACCTTAACACCCTTAGTATTCATGAAGCTTACCTTCTTGATGATCCAGCACTTGAACCTTGATGAGAAACCATTGCTTTGAGCCCAAATTGGCATTACCCTTCATATTATCCATTAGTCTCACTAAATCCTCTTGTCCAATCCTTGATATTTGAAAACCATTCAATTACTTGAATAAAGAATAGTTTTGTGAATCATGGCTCTGATATTCAGTACCTTGTTTCCCGTGTTTCGAGTTGATCTATAATCCCTTGATAAAAATGTTTACAGTCAAAAGAGATTTTGTCATAAACCGGCATCAGTTTTTAAATAATTAAAATGTGGGTTTTTAGTCCCAAAGGGGGATAAATGTTTTCTTGAATAGTGGATCTGGACTGAGACGCGAGTCCTTTCCACACTTATATTAGGCTTAAAAGTTGCCTAGGGATTCCCAATAATGTTTTAGAACCCAGCGAGGTTCGGGATTACTTCGCGGCTGATCACCGGCTGAAATCCGTAGCGTCATAAAATGATTTTGATTAAGACATGATTTTAAAATTGTTTTGATGCAAGCAAAATGATGCCATCTCACATAGTTTTTATCTCTCGTTACCTTTGGTTATGTCTTTCCATTATCATTCTTAAAGGTATATCTCAATTTATGTTCTGTGTCATACTGTTAGCACTTGTTGAGCATTTGGCTCACTTCTTACTTTACCCTTATATTACAGCTAGCAGCTATGGTTAGATTCAAGCAGACTGCCCGTAAGACCTGTGATGCTGATGCTTATGTTCGAGCTCAGGTAGAATAAGTAATAATAGTTGTGTGAGGACTCGGTATTTGTAATCAGATGTAATAGTTGGTAGTGTTGGGCTGTTCCAAACCCTAAACTGCAAGATCTTGGATTTTGGTTGTATATTCTTCATTAAAATGATGTAATAGCTATATTTATTTTGCTATTTAAGTTGGGGGTGTGACAGGTTTTGGTATCAGAGCTACGGTTTAGAGTCCCTGGACAGCCCAAATAGGTTATAGGATTTGTGTGTAGGTTATAGATATTATGCAAGAGAGTAGGTGAAGTAAATTATTATTAATACTCCTCTTATTGGTTGTCAGCAAAGGGCGCATTCCTCGTCATCCTCTGGGTCGGACGACACTATTGCTTTCTCCGTGTATGCTGAGTTGAGGCGCGAGTTCGACATGCTTCAGGGCAAGTACGACCGACTGATAGACCGACTGAAGAACGTGTATCCGGACAGCCGAAACTACGAAGGGAAGCCCAAGGAGCAGATGACTGCGAGATTTGAGACCTTGGTTCGGTACGTCAACACTAAGCTTGAGGAGATGCCAGCGCACCGGGACCGTACCAGCCAGTATGTCATTCAGATGGTGGCAGATGAGCTCCAGAGCATTGTGAAGACGCTTCGAGAGGAAAAGACTACCAAGCCCCGTTCAGATGGAGTGGAGCCTTAGTTCTTTCCATTTACCTTTCATGTTGTTGTACTATCAGACTCTTTGGAATCCCCAGTTATTTCCGTTTTTCCTTTAAATAAGCCTGTTATTCCTAGAATCAGACTATGTCCCAATCTTATGTACTGTGACCTTTAAAATTTCAATAATTATGTGCTATTGTTCCATTTGCTCTCAACTGTTATTTTATGTTTTTATCATCATATCTGCTTAATTTGGAAATTGACCCCATATGTAAATGAGAATGCCATGCGATACCCTCGAATCATTTTATCATTCATATCTGTTTTGACACAACTCTTATTTCAGATCATGCCTCCCAAAAAGAAGAACCCAACAACCACCTTCACCACAGACCCAAATATTCTTCGACTACTGGAAACCTTGCAACAGCAAACCAATGCTATAGCTCAACAACAACTAACTCTTCAACAACGAATTGAAAACCAAGATAACCGTGAGCCACACCAACCACCTGAACCACCAGTACCACCTAGACAAATTGTCACTTTCAAGGCTTTTCAGAATGTGAATCCACCTGTATTTCATGATACCACTGATCCAGTGATAGCTAACACATGGATCAAGGAGATGGAAAGGGCTTTTGAGTTGGTGCAGTTAGGAGACGATCAGAAGACGCCGTATGCTACTTACTTCTTGAAGGGAGAAGTCATCTATTGGTGGGAATCAGTAAAGGCTATGGAAGTCACTCAGCAGGTTTCTTGGGAGAGATTGAAAAAGTTATTTCTGGACAAGTATTACCCTAAGTACATGCAGAATCAGATGGAGCTAAAATTTCTGGAGTTGAAGGGAATATGACTGTATTGGAGTATGAGAAGAAGTTCACTGAGTTGTCAAGGTTTGTGACAAAGTATACCAGCACTGAGGAGGAAAAAGCAAAGAAATTTCAGCAAGGATTGGAGCCTTGGATCAGAGATAGGGTGGCTATGTTTGAGCTTGAAACTTATGCGGGAGTAGTACAGAAAGCTGCTCTGATTGAAAATAATGGGATGCAGTCAAGGAAAGAGAGGGATAACAAGAAGAGGAAGGTTCCGTTTTATGGAGAAAAGTCTGAAGCTGGAAGTACGCAAGATCGGAATGTAAAGAGGATTGGCTTCCAGAAGGGCGGAAATTTTCAAAAGAAGGGAAATTTGGGAAAAAGGCAAGAATCAAAAGGGAACAACCAGGCAAGCCAAGGGCAAGTTGGAGAAAATAGGTTCCAGAGACCGGAATGCAAGCACTGTGGAAGAAGGCACCCCGAAGTATGCAATAAGCTGAGTATGACCTGTTATAGGTGTAATCAGAAGGGACATTTGGCAAATGAGTGCAAGATGCCGAAGCCAGGAGTTACGTGCTACAAATGTGGGAAGACTGGACACATGGCTAGGGAGTGTAAGGCAACAGGACCAGTCAAAGCTCTGATGAACGTGGCAAGTACCAGTGCAAGCGTGCCAGCTGAGGTATTGGCATTACCTCCACCACCCGCACCAACCCCGCAAGCAACAGCAAGGACATTTGATCTAAAGATGAAAGATGTTGTTCAGAATTCTGAGGTGATAGCAGGTACACTTTTACTCAATAATGTCAAAGCTAAAGTATTGATTGATTCGGGAGCAACAAGATCTTTCATATCAGAATCTTTTGTTGATAAGCTCCAATGTGATAAAACGGTTATGAGTGAGGTAGTAAATGTGGTAATTGCAAACCAAGAGAAGATTCCTGTGAATCAATTTTGTCCAAAGTGTGAGATCGATATTTCGGGATATAAGTTTTCAGCCGACTTGATACTCTTCAAGTTGGGAGAGTTTGATATAATTTTAGGAATGGATTGGTTAGGAGAGAATAGCGCTCAGATTAATTGTAAGACCAAGAGAGTGTATTTAAAGACGAAGAGTGGAGAGAAGGTAATATTTAAGGGGCAGAGGCAAGAGCAACTATTTCTTACAATCGTTCAGGCTAAGAAGTTGCTTAGAAAAGGTTGTGAGTCGTTCCTAGCATATGTAGTGGATTCAGAGAGAGGCAGCCTCAGCATGGAAGATATTCCTGTAGTTAGCGAGTTTCCCGATGTGTTTCCCGACGAGCTACCAGGCTTACCACCAGATCGACAATTTGAGTTCGAGATCAACCTTGCTCCAGGCACGGAACCAGTTTCAAAGGCCCCCTATAGGATGGCACCAGCAGAAATGAAAGAGTTGGCGAGCCAGCTACAAGAATTATTGGATAAAGGAGTGATACGACCAAGTACATCGCCATGGGGAGCACCTGTTCTGTTTGTAAAGAAGAAAGATGGGAGTGTGCGTCTATGCATAGATTACCGGGAGCTGAATAAGGTGACGATCAAGAACCGTTACCCGCTACCAAGGATAGATGACCTTTTTGATCAGTTGAAGGGAGCAAAATGCTTTTCGAAGATTGATTTGAGATCGGGATACCATCAATTAAAGATCAAAGAAGAAGATATTCCTAAGACCGCATTCAGGACCAAATATGGGCATTATGAATTCCTAGTAATGCCGTTTGGATTGACCAACGCTCCGGCCGCATTTATGGATCTGATGAATCGGGTATTTAAGAAGTATTTGGACAAATTTGTCGTGGTATTCATTGATGACATCCTTATTTATTCTAAGTCGGAAGAAGAACATAAGCAGCACCTCTGGATAGCATTGGAGATACTCCGACAAGAGAAGTTGTATGCCAAGTTTACCAAATGTGAGTTTTGGTTAAAGGAAGTTCAATTTTTGGGGCATGTTATTGGAAATGAGGGAGTTAAAGTGGATCCGGCAAAGATTGAGGCAGTTATGAATTGGGAGAGGCCAAAGACTCCTACGGAAGTGCGAAGTTTTCTAGGATTGGTCGGATACTATAGAAGATTCGTCAAGGATTTCTCGAAGATCGCCACGCCATTGACCAAGTTAACCAGAAAGAATCAAAAGTTTGAATGGAGTGCAGAATGTGAAGATAGCTTTCAAGAATTAAAGCAGAAGTTGGTAACAGCTCCGGTGTTGGTACTTCCAGATGATCAAGGGAATTTTGTAATATTCAGCGACGCTTCACATAAGGGTTTGGGTTGTGTGTTGATGCAACACAGTAAAGTGATCGCATATGCGTCAAGACAGTTGAAGCCGCATGAGTTAAAGTACCCGACGCATGACTTGGAACTAGCCGCTATAGTGTTCGCACTCAAGATCTGGAGACATTACCTCTATGGAGAGAAGTGTGAAATCTACACGGATCACAAGAGTTTAAAGTACATTTTTACTCAGAAAGAGCTCAATATGAGGCAGAGGAGATGGCTGGAATTGATCAAGGACTATGACTGCTCGATAAATTACCATCCTGGAAAGGCGAACGTAGTGGCCGATGCTCTGAGTAGGAAGGAGAGATTGAATATGATGATAACATCAAAAGAGTTAACTGGAGAAATCGAAAAATTGGAATTGGAACTTTATGCTTATGGAAAAGTTGCGGAAGTTTGTCGTGCAATGACCTTTCAGCCAACACTAGTGGAAAAGATAAAGAAGTGTCAAGAGGAAGTAATGGAAAAAGAGAAGAAACAGTTATCTAGAGAGGAGATTAATACTCAAAGGGATGAGCAAGGGATACTAAGGTTTTCATCCAGAATATGGATTCCCCATGTACCTGAATTAAAGAATGAGATCCTCCATGAAGCCCACAATTCAAAATTTTCAATCCACCGGGGAAGCACCAAGATGTATCGAGACTTAAAGAAGAACTTTTGGTGGCCAAATATGAAGCGAGATGTGGCAGAATGGGTTGCAAAGTGCTATACTTGTCAGAAAGTAAAGGCAGAACATCAATGACCAAGCGGATTAATTCAGCCCCTGAAGATTCCAGAATGGAAATGGGAAAATATTGCTATGGACTTTATAGTAGGACTACCGCGAACGAAATCCGGACATGACGCAATATGGGTTATAGTTGATCGTCTTACGAAGTCGGCGCATTTCCTTCCAATAAACGAGAAGTCGTCATTAGACAAGTTGGTTCATTTGTATGTGCGCGAAATCGTACTAAGGCATGGAGTACCCGTATCAATAGTTTCAGACAGAGATCCCCGATTTAACTCAAGATTCTGGAAGCAATTTCAGGAGTGTCTTGGCACGAAGTTGAATATGAGCACGGCGTACCACCCACAGACGGATGGCCAGAGTGAAAGAACAATTCAAACAATTGAAGACATGTTGCGCAGTTGTGCAATCGATTTTGCAGGAAGTTGGGATGACCATTTGCCATTGATTGAATTCTCTTACAACAACAGCTATCATTCCAGTATCAGCATGCCACCATACGAAGCTTTGTACGGGCGAAAATGTAGATCACCAACAAGTTGGAATGAAGTAGGAGAAGGAAGAATTCTCGGCTCGGATTTGGTACAACAGTTGCATGACTCGGTCAAGTTAATTCAGAAAAGGTTGCTTGCTGCTCAAGATAGACAGAGGAAGTATGCGGATCCAGCGCGTAAGGACGTTCAATTCCAAATTGGAGAAGCTGTGTTGCTGAAGGTGTCACCTAGGAAAGGGTTGATAAGATTTGGCAAGAAAGGGAAGTTAGCACCTAGATACATAGATTCTTTTGAGATTTTGAGTCAAGTGGGAAAGGTGGCCTACGAGTTGGCCTTACCACCTCAGTATCGGCATGTGCATAATGTGTTCCATGTGTCGTTGCTTAAGAAGTACAATCCTGACGCTAGCCATGTGATAGAATATGAACCTGTAGAAATTCAGGCAGACCTGTCATTTGTGGAGCAACCGGTTAAAATACTCGACTGGCAAGTAAAGAGTCTTAGAAATAAATCCGTAAAGTTAGTAAAAGTATTTTGGAGGAACCCTAAGGTCGAAGAGTCGACTTGGGAGTTAAAGTCTGTTATGCGTTCCCGGCATCCTCATCTTTTCTCTTAGATTCTGGGGACAGAATCCCTTAAGGGGGAGAGGATGTTACGACCGACATTTTATGTAATATTATTTATGGATTTGGTATAATATTTAAGTCAAATGAAAATATATTCAATGATTGTACGCTAGAGTGAGTGAAAATTTCTGCGTTATAAATTTGCTTTGTGTAGTATATGATTTTTCAAAGCAAGAGTTTATTTAATTTCTTTATTTTTGATTTATAAGGAATATTCTAAGCTTTGGAAAAATTTTCTTTTAAAAGGAATTTTGTTCACAAATTTTGAAAATGATTTTATAAAGTCTCTAAAAATCCAAGTTATTTTATGATATAAATTTTATAATTTTTGAACTTGTATTTTATTTTATAAAAATAAATCTTTATAAATGTTAGTTGTCATAATTATTAAATTACATGGTTGTCCTTGCATGCAAATCCTTCCCTATTCAATTCAAAGGGCTAAAGAGACAATTCCAACCCCACTAACTCTTAATTTTCTAGCCAAATTCCTTCTTTGCCCTTGCATGCAAAATAAACCAAGTAAAAGTGGAGGGATAGTCTTGTCAATTCTCATTCCCACTCACATTTGCCAAATCAAAAACCATAAAGCAAGCAATTTATGTGATCATCCACTCCACTCACCATCACACTTTCTCCTCCCACCCTCCTCACTCTCTCACTCTCGGCCCTCCCCCTCCTTCTCTCGGTTTTTTTAGCCGAAACCAACCCCCTCCCCATTTTCTTCATTCCTCCACCAAGTTTCCACCTTCTACACAAGTAAATGTTACTTACCATACCATGATCACATATATTCCAAAGAGTTTTGAGTAGAAAGTTTAAGTTTTAAAGTTGCATGTTAAGGTTTTAGTTGAAACTCAAAATACAATCTTGATTCTTATGGATTTAAGGTTGTTTTTGAGAGGACTACAATGAATGGATAAGTGCCAAGTCTTGAGAAGAAAACTCTTGATGATTTAATGGCCATTTCCATCCATTTTATTCGGCCATGACCATATGGGAGCCGAATAAATGGTCCTTGAAATCATTCTTGTTGTTTTGATCAATTTTTGCATGTATATGTGATAATGACTTGAATTTTGTGGTGAAAATTTGATAAAACTCCTTGCATGCTAAGTGATCATCTAGGTATACCTTATGCTAGGCTTTCATGTCAATTTTAAGATGGAATATATGTAGAAAATATGTTGTTTTGGTTTGAAAAACCCGAAGGCATGCATGCATGAGGATTTCTCTTAGAATGTTGTAAGATTTTGATCATTTGGAAAGATTTTGTTAGTGAGCCTTAATTTCAGTAGGTATAATGTGTTAATATTGATTTATTCTTCATGTTGCATGGTAATAATCGTGGTTATCTTTTATAAAAATATATAGCTTGTTGTTTCAAAAGCATGAAGATTTGTGATTTGTGAAGAGTAGTCTCTTTTGTTTTGCCATAATTGTACCTTAGGTAAGGATGATCTCACCAAGGTTATTTTGAGAAAAAGGGAGTTAGTTCAGTAGAATACCATGTATAAGTCTTGGTTTAAGTATTTAGTTGTTGTTAGTTGAGTTTGTCAAGTCAAAAACCTTGGAAAATGAGAGTTATAGTTTCTGCAGAAAAATCAGTATAGCACCCTGAGGTTTAGAGTGAGTTTTGACCATGTCATTGGTGTGCACTTTGAGGCCCAAGCTACCAGAAGTTAGTATTGGGAGTATATAATAGGTTTTAGGAGTTGGTTAGAGGTTTGCATGTCATTTGGTTAGGTGCACAAGTAGAATCACAAAATCTGTCCAGCAGGGGACAGTTTTGTTGCAACTTGGAAATAGGGAGATTTGACCATGTCATGGGTAGGCCCTCATTAGGCCCAATTGGGCCTTAGTTAGAGGGTATATCAGAGAAGTTTTTCCAATCATAGTTCATAGGATATGAGCTAGAACCATGTGTCACAAGTTAATTCAAGTCAGGGCATTTTCTGCCCAGATAAACAGGGGAACCTTGGACTTTTAGCTTAGGCCCAAGAAGGCCCAAGCCAGGCCCTTGAGCCACATCAAGTTTGTGAGATGCCCTTAGGTCAGGAGAGTCTTGTGTAAAAGTTTTGAATAAAAACTTGTAGTTTAAGAGTGTCTAATGTACTCAAGAAACCATAGTTGTCATTCTGAAATTTGCACCAGTGAGCACTATCACTTATCACATAGTTTTAGAACACTTAGAAGTGAGTATTAGGTCAACCACCATAGATGTAAGATAGTATAAGGTCAGTAGAGAAAAAGGCACAAGTGAGGGTCAATAGGTTTTGGATAATTTAGGAAAGGCACATCGAGTTAGAAAGCCGAAATTAGAAGACCTTGTCTAGTTTAGCGACCAAGTGACTTAAGTCGCGAGTCGAGATCATCCAAGCCTAGTGTTGCATTATGATATATATGGTGTTATTTGGTGCTAATATATGATATGTGAATATGTGGCTATGTGTGTGCAATTATAATTTAAAAGTGAATATAAATTAAGTGCATATAGGCCTAAGTGCCATCCGTGTTTAATTTCGAGTTGTAAATAGGTTAGGTTGGTGAGAATATATTATAATGAGAATTATTATTATTTATGTAGGATCTCGAGATGAGGTAAAACTTGCCATAAAAGTTGAGTGAAGCTCCAGTTGTTGTTCCTACCAGTCAGACCAGACCAGCCTATCTCAAGGCAAGTGATTCAACTTGACCTTCGTATTTATTGCAAATTCATATATATCGATGCAATTGTCCTGAGTCATTTTGACATATTTAAATCAAGCGTATCTTTTGTTTATCTTTGAGTTACATAGAGATGCCATGAACCCTCGAGTACGTATTGCAAGTAGTTCAAAAGTCTTTCATGATAGTTTAATGCCATGATAAAAAGTAGAATTGATATATTACTTGATGGATCACCTTGATTAACATGTTGATGTTTCCTAAGTATTAATATCTCATCCTGATACTTGAACCCCTATAGAACCTTACTTTGAATTCTGATAGTCAGATACTTACCAGCTTGATTCCTCATTGATTGATACCCTCTTTCTTATCCTAAAGCTTGACAATTCTGATATGTCCCGAGTTAAAGATCATTCTTCATACCTTAACACCCTTAGTATTCATGAAGCTTACCTTCTTGATGATCCAGCACTTGAACCTTGATGAGAAACCATTGCTTTGAGCCCAAATTGGCATTACCCTTCATATTATCCATTAGTCTCACTAAATCCTCTTGTCCAATCCTTGATATTTGAAAACCATTCAATTACTTGAATAAAGAATAGTTTTGTGAATCATGGCTCTGATATTCAGTACCTTGTTTCCCGTGTTTCGAGTTGATCTATAATCCCTTGATAAAAATGTTTACAGTCAAAAGAGATTTTGTCATAAACCGGCATCAGTTTTTAAATAATTAAAATGTGGGTTTTTAGTCCCAAAGGGGGATAAATGTTTTCTTGAATAGTGGATCTGGACTGAGACGCGAGTCCTTTCCACACTTATATTAGGCTTAAAAGTTGCCTAGGGATTCCCAATAATGTTTTAGAACCCAGCGAGGTTCGGGATTACTTCGCGGCTGATCACCGGCTGAAATCCGTAGCGTCATAAAATGATTTTGATTAAGACATGATTTTAAAATTGTTTTGATGCAAGCAAAATGATGCCATCTCACATAGTTTTTATCTCTCGTTACCTTTGGTTATGTCTTTCCATTATCATTCTTAAAGGTATATCTCAATTTATGTTCTGTGTCATACTGTTAGCACTTGTTGAGCATTTGGCTCACTTCTTACTTTACCCTTATATTACAGCTAGCAGCTATGGTTAGATTCAAGCAGACTGCCCGTAAGACCTGTGATGCTGATGCTTATGTTCGAGCTCAGGTAGAATAAGTAATAATAGTTGTGTGAGGACTCGGTATTTGTAATCAGATGTAATAGTTGGTAGTGTTGGGTTGTTCCAAACCCTAAACTGCAAGATCTTGGATTTTGGTTGTGTATTCTTCATTAAAATGATGTAATAGCTATATTTATTTTGCTATTTAAGTTGGGGGTGTGACAGGATTACTGATAAATTCACAAGTCCTTTAAATATTGAAGATTTAATACTTGTGAATTTATATTAAGAATTCCTTATATATGGGATTTCCAACTAATATGCAATGAATGATATCCCACACTTACAAACCAGTGTTGAAAAAATAACTTTATCAAGTGATTTAATAAATGTTTCTGTCAGTAACTCTTTAACTAAAAGATATGCTCTCGAATTAAATGATACATAGTGTAAAGGTGCCTTATCATAGAGTATTCCACAGTGTTGTTGGATTTGATGTTGTTTCTTATCATAACAAGAAATCAGTCTTCGTCCACGAAGTTTACAGCTTCCTGAGATGTTTCTCCTGTCACTTGAGTTGATAGCTTCAAAGATGATTCTCCTGTCTTTCTTACAACCTGCATATTCTGTATCTATATAGCCAAACATGTTAAGCATAATATCTTTAGGGTACTTGTGACGCCCTCCAAACCCGGGGTCTAGATTTGGGGGTCACTCGCCAATAAACCAAAATAAAATAATCACAGCGGAATAATATAATAAATATGACCCCTTGCATGCAACTGGATCGATCACAGGTTATAGTATGGAACAGGCACTATTACAAATCAACTGATATTACAAACCATAAGTCTAATTAGTTTTACAACTTATTCAGATTTTATTACAAACCTCTAGACTAATTAAGCGCCCCAACTGTCTATCTGGAAACACACCAACTATCTACAAGCACACAACTTCTATTCCGACCTGGAACCCAAGCTTGCCCTGGCCTAGCTGGAAGAATCAAGATATGAAACAAGTATGAGCGAAAAAAAATGCTCAGCAAGCAGTAAATAGCTTATGATTTGGAATAACAACAGTATATCTGATAAACAAAACTAAACTACAATAACTGAACAGTATCAAAACTGATATAAATTTGTTAATAAACAACATTTACAATATATTATGTTTTGGGATTGGAATCCTCGAACGACGGTGTGTTGCCGCCGGTGATCAGCCGCGGAGCAACACCGGTATACCGAAGCATATCCAACTAAACAAAAGGTACCCAAGGCACATATTGGCCTAGCAAGGAGTTATATCCTGTATAACATATAGCTCACACTGGACCGCCGCCACGGCCTCTTACGCAACCATCCATCCCATAAAAACAATTTTTCGTCAAAGGAGTCGAATCAAATGACACCCTTAACCACATAACTCCCCATTTCTCATGGTCCGGAGTTTTCTCAACACCCAATGGCGAAATAACCAGAACAATTAGTTATTTGCTAATCTCAATTCAAAACTTTGCTGTATAGTGTAATTTATAGTGAAACATAAAACGTTTAACTATTCTGACTTAGAATAGTATGGATAATGAAAGAATGAAGTCCAGAGTCAATATCAACTGAATGATAAATAAAGATATAGGTACTTGCATAATATAATTCGAAATGAACATCACTTGAACGATAAGTGAAGTTAGGGTTACTTGCCTGGTATGCTCAACAACTTCTTACCATAACTCTACTTATAACTGTTGGCTACTATCTCCGTCTAACACTTGACTGCGCTCCTTGCTACTCGATTCTATAAATAAAAGGACTATCTTAATTAACAAAACCAAACTCAATCGACGTAACTATACGTCTTGACATCTACCCGACCGTTTATAACTAAGCATGGCAATTTAAACCGTAAACAGATAGTATGCATCTCATATAGCACGTAATCATGGTATTCGTATAACACGTAATCACATATTTCATGTAACACATACGTCAGATCATTAAAAAAAACACGCCTCAGTGCGTTCAGAATGAAAATCAGTTCAATATTAACAATTATCGACCAAATACCGACTCAAACTGATACACAAATCAAATGACATTGCAATACAATAGAAATTAGGCCTCAAAAGTATTTTTATTGGAAGCGTACTATTTTTCTGAATTTGTACGCGTTCGTTTCATATTAAACGGACGAACGGTTTGTTTATAAAATATCTTGTCCCAACAACATGTAATTAGGTTCTGTAAAATTACATATCCTCGTTCGACGTCTCCGTAAATTATAGGTTACGTTCCCGTATTTTTGGAATTAATTTCCCAGAAATCGAGCAGCGTCTCCTTTGTTTATCGGCCTACCCGTCGAACAACTCGACGTCGAATCAATCACAATCAAATTCAAACCAACTACAATCCAATTCACATATTCTCCAACACCAATTAAATATAATTCATTACATTTTACATTTTTATTCATATTTTATATTTATTTATTTATAGAATTTAGGACTCAGAACATCGTCATCACCGTCCACCGTCGGCTCGCCGAGGCTCATCGTCGACGGCGGTAAAATTTATTGGTGCCCGAAATTATTCGGGTTTCCGAATAAATTCTACCGATTACTTAATAATTCCTGCACAAATATTTTTTTTTATTTCACGCAATCAATCAACTGTTCCTGCAGAGAAATCAATAATATTAAGAAAATAATAATCACAACCGTACGCGCCTCACGCGCGAAAAACAGAAAGAGGAAATACAGAACAGTCGAACAACAAAAAAAGCTGCACAACAGCACGACCACACACCACCATCCTCACCGGAAAACCGGGAGGGGCGGCGGCAACCAGGAAATAAACAGAAACTGCACACCCGCACATATACTTACACAATATACACATGCATATACAGGACTGTACTACTTAATCGGGACGAAACACAACAGGAGTGAGTTCGCCGAAGAAGTGGTGGCTTACCAGAGCCAAAGAACGGCGGAAACCACCGGAAAAACAAGAAAGGGAGAGAGAAGAATCGGGGAAGAAGGAGAAATGAGAGGGAGAGATCGATCGAGGGAGAGAGACAGAAATGAAGAAAGAGAGACTACATAGATGATGGAAGTAGGAATAGCCGGTTGCAAAGAACAACAAGAACAGGGGATAAGGATGAATATCCTTATATGATTTTATTGTTGTATTTCTAAATTCTGATACTGAAAAGAAATTATTAACGATACATAACACGCGGTACATTTCATCAAAATAATTCAAAAAAAATTTAAAATTTCTGAAATATTAGAAAAATTAATAAAATAAAATTTTCAAAATTTTATATGTATTTCTTAAAGGCATCACATACCCGCTTTTAACGAATAAACGAAACAACACGCGGGTAAGATTAATCCCAAAAGTTCCAAAAATAATTTTAAAATTCTCGGAATATTCTAAACTTAAATAAATACGAGTTTCATAATTTTTGAAGAATTCTGGAATTAAATATGGATTTTACAAATAAATGAAATCATAAAATCATTTAAAATTAAATAATCACTGAAATATTGATTTCTAAATTTTATAAACTTCTAAAAATAATAAATAAAATTATGAAGTAATAAAAATGATTTTAGAGATAATCAAATATTTGTGAAAGTAATTCTTTAACAAAATCACTTTTAATTATAAAAACAAAATAACACAACTAATTACACAAATGATACTCGAACACCAATAATCTCACCTGATTAATAAAGATATTAACAAAAATAATATCCAGCTGACAGAACCCATACACATAGTTTATTTTGTAATTACTGGGAAAGTAATTAATAAATCCATAAAGCATTATAAAATCATACACCGGTCCAAAAATTACCAGAAAATCCCGAAAACACGTAAAATGCATTCAAACACGCATAAAATCAAATAAAACAGGTATCTTAATAAAGACGCTGATAAATACGCGTCTCAATTGCAGATAGATTCATATAATTGCAGTTTAAGCATATTTTAATCAATCGAAAAAAAATTTCTGGCCCACACAGAAACACACATAACTGTTTAACATCTCATATCATGGCATTAATTACTTTAAACACATAATATTTATTTATTTAACATATAATATTCACATAATTTTCCCGGTTATTACATCCTTCCCCCCTTAACACGATTCTGTCCTCAGAATCAACCTAGGAAAACAAATGAGGATACTTGGATCGCATTTCGCTTTCCAACTCCCAAGTCGACTCTTCAACCTTGGGATTCCTCCAGAAGACTTGCACTAAAGATACAGACTTATTCCTAAGTACTCTTTCTTTCTTATCTAAAATCTGCACTGGTTGCTCTATAAAAGACAAATCTGGCTGGATCTCGATTGGCTCATATTCTATCACATGGTTTGAATCAGGCAAATAACGCTTCAACATTGACACGTGGAACACGTTGTGAATATGCTGCATGTGAGGTGGTAACGCTAATTCGTAAGCAACTTTTCCCACACGCTTCAAAATCTCAAAAGGACCAACATAACGCGGACTCAGCTTTCCTTTCTTCCCAAATCTTGATAAACCTTTCCAAGGTGAAACCTTCAATAATACTGTTTCTCCAACTTTAAATTCCATATGCTTTCTGGCAGGATCAGCATATTTGCGTTGACGATCTTGAGCTGCTATTAATCTTTTCCGAATGAGTTCTATTTTCTCTTTTATCTGCTGGATCAATTCTGGACCCAAAATCTTTCTTTCACCAACTTCTTCCCAACATATTGGAGATCTGCATCTTCTCCCGTACAAAGCTTCATAAGGCGGCATTCCAATACTGGCATGATAGCTGTTGTTGTAGGAGAATTCAACCAATGGCAAATGCTCGTCCCAACTACCTTCAAAATCTAGTGCACATACCCTTAGCATATCTTCAATAGTCTGAATCGTCCTTTCACTTTGACCGTCTGTCTGCGGATGATACGCGGTACTCATGTTTAGCTTCGTTCCGAGACAATCTTGAAAACTTCTCCAAAATCTTGAATTAAATCGAGGATCTCTGTCTGAAACTATGGATACTGGAACTCCATATCGTGTCATAATTTCTTTAAGATATAACCGTACCAATTTATCCATTGAGAATCTCTCGTTGATAGGAAGAAAATGTGCTGACTTCGTCAATCTGTCGATAATAACCCAAATAGCATCATGATTCGCCCTGGTCCTCGGTAATCCAACTACGAAATTCATCGCTATATGCTCCCATTTCCATTCTGGAATATCCAATGGTTGTATCAATCCACTGGGCCTTTGATGTTCCGCTTTGACTCGCTGGCAAGTGTAACACTTACTTACCCATTCTGCAATTTCTTTCTTCATGCTCGGCCACCAAAAGTTTTGTCTTAAATCTCTGTACATCTTCGTACTCCCGGGGTGAATTGAATATCTAGAGTTGTGAGCGTCTCGAAGAATTTCATCTTTCAGCTCGGCTACGTTGGGTATCCATATTCTGGATGAAAATCTTAATATTCCTTTATCATCCTTTTGACTCCCTAACTCTTCACCTGTCAAACTGTCTCGTTCATGGCTCATAACTTCTTCCTAACATCTTCTTATTTTCTCTAATAATTCTGGTTGAAAAGACATTGCACACAACACCTCTGTAGTCATACTTGGGGTACTGACCTCTATTTCCAGCTTCTCAAATTCCTTGATCAATTCCTCCGATAAAGTTATCATGTTTAACCTTTCTTTTCTGCTCAGAGCGTCGGCCACCACATTTGCTTTACCTGGATGATAGTTGATAGTACAGTCATAGTCCTTGATTAGTTCTAACCATCTTCGTTGTCTCATGTTTAATTCCTTATGGGTAAAGATATATTTTAAACTCTTGTGGTCCGTGTTGATCTCGCACTTTTCCCCGTAAAGATAATGTCTCCAAATCTTCAATGTAAATAGTATAGCTGCCAATTCCAGATCATGCATTGGATACTTCTCTTCATGTGGTTTCAACTGTCTTGAAGCATAAGCTATCACCTTGTCATGCTGCATCAAAACACATCCCAATCCTTTGTACGACGCATCACTATAAATCACAAAATTTTCTTGATCATCTGGCAAGACTAGCACTGGAGAAGATACTAATCAATTCTTTAATTCCTAGAAACTTTCTTCGCATTTCTCATCCCATTCAAATTTCTGGTTCTTCCTGGTGAGCTTTGTCAATGGTGTAGCTATCTTTGCAAAATCTTGCACAAATCTTCTGTAGTAACCTGCCAATCCCATGAAACTTCTTACTTCTTGTAACACCCCCAGATCCGGGGTCGGGGATCCGGGTCGTCACGAGTTCCATTTCCCTTAATAACACCCAATCTTAATAATTACTCAACTACTCTGTACTGTGACCCCATAATAAACACACACACCACACGTTATAGTCTCAGAGATGAACATCCAAAAATAACCACAAGTCATTTTATTCCACAATTATCTGCCAATACACCTTAAAAGGTTTTCTGAATAAATTTACATTTCTTTGCCATTATTACAATTCATAAATATAAATAAATCTGGTACATCAAAAGTTGAAAGCCTAGCCTATTGGTAGTTCCTACCTCAGCTACGGCGGCATCAATGCTTCTAGAAAACTGCGGAACGTCTCCTAATCGCTTGCGAATCGGGAGCTTGGTTATGTTCGTCTTTTCTATCTGTTGTTGTGTGATGAAAGAAGAAAGCAAGGGTGAGCAGCAAGCCCACCAAAATAATATGTATAATGATTAATAGTATATGAGCCTCTCATAGTACTCATGAAAGTCTTGGTCAAAAGAAATGAACCAAGTTGATATCTTAATGCGATGAAGTCGCAAAATATTCAGTATATATACATATATACTTTTCAAAATCTTGGAAGTCCTCTTCCATACATAATATACACAGAGTTCCAGTTTATAACTGTATAAAAATATTGTTGCAAGGTGATCTCATATATCTAACCTTGTTTCAACGTTTTTTTCTGAAAATCTTTGTCATGCATAAGATAATCATTTACTAGATATAAGTTTAAAAGATGAAGTTACAAGATACTCCAATATACTTATATCTTTTCCAAATACTACTTGAACTACCACCGTTCAAGTTATAATTAGTTTCAAAAGTTCATCACGTAGATGAGACTACAAGACCAGATTTGAATAGATTAAATCTTTAAAATATCATCAAAATAAAATGAAGTTACGAGATACTTCATTTGATGCAAACATCATTTTGAAAACTTGACCCTGCCAACACTCAACAATCGCCCAACCGTAGCCTTTCTATCGAAGTGCTCTGGGTAGTGTTGCAGAAATTATCCAACTGGATGATGAACTCATTACGGGAGTTTGCCGCGCCAGGAAGACCACTCACGATGATCAGTCGTAGTAGTACAACCCCACCATTTTCTACATGTAGAGGAGAACCTGTCGGATTTACTTGTCAACCGAACACTGAACTCCTAAGGAATGGACCGCCTTAGCGGAACTTCCAGGCCATTTGGGCCAATATAATAAGGCTGGGCCGGCGCTACTCGGCCACTTACGCCACTCCTAGTTCAGATGAAATCCATGACTCTGAAACGTAAAGCTCGTCCCCACTTTCCCCAAGTAGAAACTTGTTGATACGGCTCTACCAAGAAGTCGTATCTATTTGGAAAGGAGAACTCACCGATATTTCCCAGGCGATGCTTGTTAATGGATTAACTTGTTCCAAGAATTTTACTTCCCGAGTGTTGGGTAAGTAATCAATTCATTTATCAAAATAGCAACCTTGTTGCGAATATAAAACACACCACAGAGCCGGATCCCTCAGGTTTTGAGCGAGTATTTAAATCCCCTTAAAAAGGAAGATCTTAAATATAAAAATGAGTTTTGGGATCCGCTCTAACTTTTAAAAATCATTTTGAAGACTTGAAAACACTTTATAGAGTGTTTGGAGTAAAGCTGATTTAATGAAGTAAATCAGTCCCCAGAATATTTAGAAAATGACTGAATATTATTATTTAAATAATATTCCCATAAAGAATAATCTTTATAAAAATAATTGAAGTAGAAGTATTACAACTTATACTTGAAATGGATATCAAATAACCAAAGATATACTTATATGAAAGTACTATCTTTATTTGAATAATCGAAAATAAGTTTGATTATTGACACCTTATTCTTTAATAAAATAAAGAATATATCTCAGCAAATAATCGGAGTCATAGATCCTCAAATGAATATTCAAATAATATTCATTAAATAATATAAACTGAGTCATAAGCCCTCAAATGAATATTCAAATAATATTCAGATAATAAAATAAAAGGAGTCATAAGTCCTCGAATGAATATTCAAAATAATATTCATTTAATATAAAGGAGTCATACGCCTTCGAATAATATTCGAAATAATATTCAATAATAAAATAAAGCTAAAGTTATCGAATAAGCCTTATTCGATTAATAGTTTTGAAAACTATGACCATATATATATATAAGTATATATATATATATCCATATATATAAAACCTACTCGGGATCCTCGACTCCCGGTTTTAGAAAATATTTTCACCTTTGGGTCCCTATACTAAGGGTATATGCAAATTACCGCTATCCTCTAGCATAGGTATTATCAACTGAATCAATTGAATCAACAGATATATATCAAGATTACGAAACAGACATGCATATATACCATATCAGCATGCTCCAATATATCGCAAAATTTGCTAATAACAATCATGCACTTATCACAAGATAATGCATATACATATATTTACATCACAACAACAGTATAACGGGTAGAAAACTTGCCTGAGCGACTGGGGGTTACGAATGGCTCGGGACGAGTCTGGTAACCTATAAACAACAAGTAAGTTGGAATTAAACCAAAGTCACTTGTAAATCTATACTTTAACTAACTTAGACTCTAACGCTTGTTTTGCGCTTACTGATTCTCTTAAGTCACTCGAGTACCCTCGGCTCCACCATTTTTAATAATTTAACCTTTACGAGTTTTAAGGCGATTCCTTCGCGAGTGTCTTACCAACTGCCTAACACACTTACCATAAATGTTTCATACATTAATTAACCCTTTTTGGTCTTTAACCTATGTTTCAAAGTAAGGCGAGGGGAAAAGTTTCGTTCGCGAAACGCCGTTACTTGAAACGGTCGTTTCTCCTAAACCGTGCATCGGAATCGAACGAACTACATATCAAAACGAAGCTCGTAACATGAGCTATCTAAAAATGGCAGTGGTCATAATCTAGCAGAGGGTTCTAGGGTCCTAATGTTATGCACAAAAACAGTCCAAAGAAAATCGGACGTTACGATGGCTATGTTTACGCGATTACCAATGTTTAAACTACTCCAATTAACCACCAACCAACTCATAACCATCAATACAACAAAACTTCACCTAAACCATACCACATCAGTCCATAATCTCCAAGGTTTTCAACTCAAACAACCACAATCAAGACCTATAAACTATAATCAAGCTTCAATTACCAAAACACTTCCAAATCAAACCAAACTACTAATAATCACAATCCATACTTCTCATTTCACAACACCAACCATTAAACTTACTAACAAATAAAGTAAAGGCTAGGGTTTGAAGTTTATACCTTCCTTGGGAGGTGTTAAGTTGCTAGGAAGCCTTAGGGAGCCTCCTACAAGCTTGATCTTTCCAAAGAAATCAAGAACACAAAGTTAGGCTTTGAAGTTTCTAAAAGTCCGATTTAAAGAACTGTAAAAATGAGGGTCTTACCATGATTATTTGGACGAGACTTGTGAACAAGAGTTGTAGGCCATCTCAATACCTTTCCAATGAGCTATAGAACACAATATTTGAGTGAGAAATGAAGGAGATACAGCAGTTTTAGTGTTCTGGTTCTGTTTTGGCCGAGAGCATGAAGAACAATGCCTTGGTTTCTTTTTGATTTTGATGAAAAATGATTTGCTTGGCTTGGTTGGTTTGATTTTTGTGTTTGTTTTAGTAAATTACCTAGTTGCCCTTGATTTTGTGTGGTTAAAAAGCCACCACATCTCCTTCCTTCCCATGTCATGCTTGTGTCATCCTCATGATGTCATCCTCCCCTCCTTGTCCTCTTCTCATTGGTTGGGTGACATCATCCTCTCTAATCCCTTTGATTAACTTCCTAATTATTTGCCTAATGACCGCTGATCTGTTATACTGTTCGCTTAACTTTCGTTTTCGTTTATCGTTTGAGGGATCATACCCGGGATCTTATTACTTAGGTTCCCTTAACCTTTCTCAATACATTATATTCCTTTTTATGATCCTCTATTATAATCCTTTAATTTAAATCCTTTTATCCTGTTACCTTATACTCAATTCTTTCCGTATCTATTGGATTTCCGGGAAAAATCAAAGTGTTCGGATTTGGATTCTGACGATCTTTACATACACTTATATCCCATATAAAGTACTAATAAAATCTCAGAATATCCATATCAGAACCCCTACATAGTGTGGCATGAAAAGTTTTCTCATTCAGCAAAAACACTATTCGTAAGGGTTTCAAAAATTTCCAAAAATTGGGGTTATTACAGTCTCCCCTCCTTAAAAGGATTCCGTCCCGGAATCAGATAGAAATGAATAGGGATACTTTCTTAGTATTGCACTTTCTAACTCTCAAGTCAATTTTCCCACATTGTGGTTCTACCATCAAACTCTGACTAGTTTGATAACCCTTCTCCTAAGCACTTGTCCCTTTTCGATCTATAACCCTTTCTGGTTGCTCCCTATAGGTTATGTCTGGTCGCATGCCTATGCGCTCATATGCCCCTATTTATCTGGCTTCCGAATTACATTTTCTTAACATTGATACGTGGAACACATTATGAACTTGCTACATATTCGGGGGTAGGGCTAGCTCATATGCTATCTTCCCAATATATCTTAATATATCCAAGGGTCCAACAATTCGTGGACTTAGCTTCCCTTTCTTTCCGAACCTCATCCTTCCTTTCCAAGGGAATACCTATAACAACACTAGGTCCCCCACTTCCTATTCCTTGTCCTTTCGTGTCAAATCAACATACTTCGTGTTCCTATCTTGGGCTACTACCAGCCGTCCTCTAATTAGATCTATTATATCCTTGGTCCTTTGGACCACTACTGGTCTGAGCATCTTGCGCTCTACAACTTCATCCTAACATAAGGGAGATCGACATTATCTTCCCTCAAGGATCTCATAAGGTGACACCTCGATAATGACATATGATCTATTGTCGTGATATAACTAAATCCGCGTTAAGTGATCATTCCAAATTCTTTCAAGTCTATTGCACAGACTCTCATTATAGCGTTTAGCATTAGAGCTTTTGCTTCTCAATACCCATTCTTTTCTAGTTCGTAATCGCTACAACCTTCCGTTCCTAATATTATACTAGTTATACTTTTGCTTGTTAGCGTTCTATAACCTTTTAATAACCACTTCAACCTTAGTATCACGAATGTGTTTCCATTTCGAATACTACCACAACTTTATTACTCCTTTTTCTGCTGTTTCTATTTCCCAAAGTTTGATCAATCATATAGAAGTAAAGGAATTTGTTGAGAGATCACTATGATCATGAACACTTGTTATATTGCATAGTTAGTACAGAAGGTGGCCAGCCTTTAGTACTTGACAAGCAATTAAACAATAGATGGTATCCTACTAGGCTTCTATCACACAGATAGATAGTCATTCGGCAATACCTCCCCTTCTGGAAGGGTTGTTCTTCTCAGATTACATGAAATGAAAAGAAGAGAAAAGAACGAACTAAAGAGAATTGTATATATAAAAAAATATATATATACTGCCACAAAATATCTGGCTTGGAACCTACCTCTGAATTATAGAGGTTTGTCATAGGAGAACAAAACATAAACGTATTTATATCAGCATCAAGTATTATAGCATCGTATTTCCCATGCCTAAATATTTCTATTCCGTTCATCATTCTATGGACCCATGCTCTTCCTCGAGCTTATACACAATCACCTTTGAAACTCCCTCGACATCGAAAATCGAATCTGGGATCTCATTCTAGACCTCATCATTACTAGAACCCATTTCTATACCGCAACCTTCTTCGTATAATAATACGACTCTCTATTGATAAGAAAGAATAAATATTCACTAGGTAGATACTCTACTTAATTAGTCTATCAATGATAACTTATACACTACCACGACCCGATTAGTGGTACTCAATCTCAACATCCATTCCAATACAACTCTCACGGTTATAATCAGCTCGTTACTCGCAGAATCATTGCTGCCTTACTATGGTCCACCACTGACCCACTGTCATCATTCACTTTCCATGAAATCTTAATAGCTAACCATACGGAGTCCATACATGTCATATCAAATCCTTCTAAGGAGGTAACATAATCACCATTTCTGATTCATGAAGAACACTCCTGATCCTGACATACATACATGACATGAAGCAGATAAAATTTTAGAAGAGTTTCAATCAAAGCAACGATAGCAGGTTAATACCATTCTAAATCATATGCCTTAAATAGAAGACTTACTCAAAGGTTCGTTTAGTCCTTTTGAAACATGGTCCAGGCTCATTCTCAAGATAGTACCTTCTAAGATAGATAGCCCGCTCATGGCGATTACACGAATTAAACCTTTACCAACTACTATTACGGCTGGGTATTGCACAGTCATCAGAAGGAATGTCAATCTTCCAAACCATAATACAACCTTCAGCTTTTAACCATCATCACTGTATCCTTTGGCACAAGCGCCTACAATTATCCTTTTACCGTTAAAGTGTCGGCCACCTCTTTGGCCTTTCCTGATAGTAATAGTTCCTTACAGTCAATGTCATTTTAACCACCTCCAAATAAATTTTCTGCCTTATTTCAATCACAGCTTATGTGAAAATGCTTTTCTTTAATATCTGATGAGTAAATAAAAAAAAATATCACCATTTTTCCATAAGTTATTGCCTCAATCTTTAGAGGCTAATCACTGTCAAGACTGACTCTTAATCATACTTAGAACATCTTTTATCTTAAGTCCTAATTGCCCTGAACAATTTCGACCATTACTGGTTCGATCCATACTTTCTCGTGGTTTAACACGTGCCCCACTTGGCAATATTATAATTACGTCATATTTTCTTTATCAACATTTCTATTCTTGAGAATTTTGAATATTACCTTTCTCCTTGTAAAACCTCTAAGGTTATCCTTCAATCGTTCCTCCTGTATTCCCTAGATACAGGGCATATCAAAATACCATATACTAATACTAGAATCATTGTCTATATACTTTTGAAAAAAATTTCTCCACTGATTCTTTAAAGGTTGTTATTACCTTAATCCTTTCCAATTCATACTGTCAAATTTCATACTATCCCTATTAAGGGTGAAATGCCAACCTTTATGCATTCCCCTAGAATTCATTTTAAGTTACCGATGTTCTATCCTTAATTCCACCTTTAAAAAGGTACATGCATCCATCCATGGATAAACCAAGTCATATATCCTTGATAGATTATCTTCTTCATCATTCCCACCTCGATAGTCTATACCTAACTTCATAATAGCATCCTTATTCAAATTGAGGTCAATCCATATGGCCTCCAAAAGATAACAATGGTCATCCGCTTTTCTTTCCTGATTTGGTAATGATAACATGGATGTTCTGGAAGATATTGGTCATGTTCAACGTGAACTTCTTCTTAATAATTTCTTATTTACTTTTGTTGTTTATCTCAACAGTCACCTCAATGTTGGGATACCTCTCATACCTGGCGTCTCCCTTTCTGAGTATCGAGCCACCGGTCTTACATTTCACATTATTGAAGGTCATTTCCTTCATCCAATTTTCCTACTTTCTTAATTTCTTGTCTCCTTAGTCTATCCGCGTCTTATTATTTATCCTTCGAACTATCTAAAGGTTTCCTTGAATCCTCCCAACTTAAAGGGGATAAAATGTACATAACTCGTATGCCTTCAACCATCAACTTTAACTCATGGTGAATCACCCTCATCCTGATGATTACATACTTTTCTATGTCTATTGCTACGAGTCTTTAGGGTTTCCTCATACCCAACTCCCTTATCATACCTCAAACTCTATTGCCTTTATATTCCTTTCCACTTCAGTTTCTTTTTATTTTCCTTTCTCTTATCATTATTTCATGAACTAACACAACATAAGTATTGATTCCAAACATCCCGTCATTCTGGATTTGTGTCCTCAGAACGAATCTTGATAACTTTTACAACTTAGATTCATAATTCATCATACTCATCCACTTTTGTTCTAGCTCCAAAGCTTTTACACTATCTCCTTATCTTTGGGAATTACTTTCCCGAAAACAATTGACTGAACTTAAATCAGTTTATTCTAACCTCTGGCTCCGTGCCTTTCTTGGTCTTTCACTAGCGGGTGGTCTCTCTCTTAGGAGGGTAAGTGACAAAAACAGTCTTTTGTGGTTCGTCAATCATTCAGAATCTCAAATGATTCCTCTATTTCCTTTAGCCAGGCTCTTGCCTCGACTAGGTCAACCTGTTCCTTGGAACTCTGAGAGCTTAGAGACTTAAAGGTCCTGAAAGAATTTCCTATCGCATTGTTTCCTCAAGGTGGTGGTTGGGGATAATAGTCTAAGTTCTGTCTACAGGTCCATGAATTGTCGTATAGGAGTACCGTCTCGGGTCTCCTTTCCTTACTCGACTTTCTGTTTCCTTAGTATGAAATGTTTCATCCTACTCCCCATAATTGGGGTCATCTTTTAATTTAAAATCCTCATTTTCCACTCCATTATGTCATGGGTTCCTTCTATCTTGATGGCGACCTCCCTGACTATCACGTTCAGGGTTTGCTCTAAATCTTATTCCTCAAACTATGGCTCTCATCTAAGTTCTCATCCTTACGCTCTTGAACTTTCGGAACCCAAATTCTATAGGAATACCTCATTATTCCTTTATCCTCTTTCTCTGGCACCGTATGCTCTTTTCCAATAATTCGGTCTCTATTGCAATCTCAAACAGCTTTTCGGTACCGGCTCCGGTTACCTTCACTACTATTTCCAAAATCTCTTATAAACTCTCCCAAAGACATTATCATCTTGAGTCTCTCCTTTTTACTAAGGGCATCAGCCACCACATTGGCTTTCCCCGAATGATAAAGAATCTCCCAATCATTATTCTTGATTAGCTCTAACTGCCTCCTCTGGCATATGTTGAGCTCTTTCTACGTGAAAATGTACTAGAGCACTTATGGCTAAGGTAATTCTCGCACTTCTCTCCATACAAGTAGTGCCTCCAATCTTTAGGGTAAAACTATTGTCATGAGCCTAAGCTCATGGGCGGGGATATCGAATTTCATATTACCTTAATTGTCTTGACATGTACGCGATTACCTTACCGTGCTGCATAAGCACGCACCCTAAGCCCTTGTGCGAAGCGTCACTACACTTCACAAAATCTCCTTTTCCATCCGGCAATGCCAGCATAGGGGCCATCACCAACCTCTGCTTCAGTTCTTGAAAGCTGTTCTCGCATTTCTCTGTCCATTCGAACTTCTCAGTCTTACGAGTAAGCCGCGTTAAAGGGGTTACTATCTTTACAAACTTGAACGAACCTCCGGTAGTGACCGGCCAATCCTACCTCTGGTAGTCGACCTAACCATGGTCATCAATTCATCAGTGGTCCTTTATCCAATCTTGTCAGGATCCTCCATGGGATCCTCCTTAACAACTATCCCTTCTAGGACAACATCCTTAACCGCTACATCCTCAATATCAACATCATCCGGTCCTGCATTAGGACACTCTATCGGATCCACAATCCGATCTCCAATTAGTAATAAAACATCATCGCGCTGTTGCTCCTCAATCTCAGGGTTCGGAGTCCCGCTACCATATACGATAACGAACTACGCTCCTATCACGATATTTATAAGGGTTCCCATAAGGGTTTTAACTGTCAGTACTACGTTAGGTAGTCCGACTATGAACTTGGCAAGAGTTCTTATTATCTTAGTGAACTTATTATCTTAACGTCCCATCATCTCTGAGGTTTATAACGCTTAGCTCTGATACCATTTCTGTAACACCCCCAGATCCGGGGTCGGGGATCCGGGTCGTCACGAGTTCCATTTCCCTTAATAATACCCAATCTTAATAATTACTCAACTACTCTGTACTGTGACCCCACAATAAACACACACACCACACGTTATAGTCTCAGAGATGAACATCCAAAAATAACCACAAGTCATTTTATTCCACAATTATCTGCCAATACACCTTAAAAGGTTTTCTGAATAAATTTACATTTCTTTGCCATTATTACAATTCATAAATATAAATAAATCTGGTACATCAAAAGTTGAAAGCCTAGCCTATTGGTAGTTCCTACCTCAGCTACGGCGGCATCAATGCTTCTAGAAAACTGCGGAACGTCTCCTAATCGCTTGCGAATCGGGAGCTTGGTTATGTTCGTCTTTTCTATCTGTTGTTGTGTGATGAAAGAAGAAAGCAAGGGTGAGCAGCAAGCCCACCAAAATAATATGTATAATGATTAATAGTATATGAGCCTTCTCATAGTACTCATGAAAGTCTTGGTCAAAAGAAATGAACCAAGTTGATATCTTAATGCGATGAAGTCGCAAAATATTCAGTATATATACATATATACTTTTCAAAATCTTGGAAGTCCTCTTCCATACATAATATACACAGAGTTCCAGTTTATAACTGTATAAAAATATTGTTGCAAGGTGATCTCATATATCTAACCTTGTCTCAACGTTTTTTTCTGAAAATCTTTGTCATGCATAAGATAATCATTTACTAGATATAAGTTTAAAAGATGAAGTTACAAGATACTCCAATATACTTATATCTTTTCCAAATACTACTTGAACTACCACCGTTCAAGTTATAATTAGTTTCAAAAGTTCATCACGTAGATGAGACTACAAGACCAGATTTGAATAGATTAAATCTTTAAAATATCATCAAAATAAAATGAAGTTACGAGATACTTCATTTGATGCAAACATCATTTTGAAAACTTGACCCTGCCAACACTCAACAATCGCCCAACCGTAGCCTTTCTATCGAAGTGCTCTGGGTAGTGTTGCAGAAATTATCCAATTGGATGATGAACTCATTACGGGAGTTTGCCGCGCCAGGAAGACCACTCACGATGATCAGTCGTAGTAGTACAACCCCACCATTTTCTACATGTAGAGGAGAACCTGTCGGATTTACTTGTCAACCGAACACTGAACTCCTAAGGAATGGACCGCCTTAGCGGAACTTCCAGGCCATTTGGGCCAATATAATAAGGCTGGGCCGGCGCTACTCGGCCACTTACGCCACTCCTAGTTCAGATGAAATCCATGACTCTGAAACGTAAAGCTCGTCCCCACTTTCCCCAAGTAGAAACTTGTTGATACGGCTCTACCAAGAAGTCGTATCTATTTGGAAAGGAGAACTCACCGATATTTCCCAGGCGATGCCTGTTAATGGATTAACTTGTTCCAAGAATTTTACTTCCCGAGTGTTGGGTAAGTAATCAATTCATTTATCAAAGCAGCAACCTTGTTGCGAATATAAAACACACCACAGAGCCGGATCCCTCAGGTTTTGAGCGAGTATTTAAATCCCCTTAAAAAGGAAGATCTTAAATATAAAAATGAGTTTTGGGATCCGCTCTAACTTTTAAAAGTCATTTTGAAGACTTGAAAACACTTTATAGAGTGTTTGGAGTAAAGCTGATTTAATGAAGTAAATCAGTCCCCAGAATATTTAGAAAATGACTGAATATTATTATTTAAATAATATTCCCATAAAGAATAATCTTTATAAAAATAATCGAAGTAGAAGTATTACAACTTATACTTGAAATGGATATCAAATAACCAAAGATATACTTATATGAAAGTACTATATTTATTTGAATAATCGAAAATAAGTTTGATTATTGACACCTTATTCTTTAATAAAATAAAGAATATATCTCTGCAAATAATCGGAGTCATAGATCCTCAAATGAATATTCAAATAATATTCATTAAATAATATAAACTGAGTCATAAGCCCTCAAATGAATATTCAAATAATATTCAGATAATAAAATAAAAGGAGTCATAAGTCCTCGAATGAATATTCAAAATAATATTCATTTAATATAAAGGAGTCATACGCCTTCGAATAATATTCGAAATAATATTCAATAATAAAATAAAGCTAAAGTTATCGAATAAGCCTTATTCGATTAATAGTTTTGAAAACTATGACCATATATATATATAAGTATATATATATATCCATATATATAAAACCTACTCGGGATCCTCGACTCCCGGTTTTAGAAAATATTTTCACCTTTGGGTCCCTATACTAAGGGTATATGCAAATTACCGCTATCCTCTAGCATAGGTATTATCAACTGAATCAATTGAATCAACAGATATATATCAAGATTACGAAACAGACATACATATATACCATATCAGCATGCTCCAATATATCGCAAAATTTGCTAATAACAATCATGCACTTATCACAAGATAATGCATATACATATATTTACATCACAACAACAGTATAACGGGTAGAAAACTTGCCTGAGCGACTGGGGGTTACGAATGGCTCGGGACGAGTCTGGTAACCTATAAACAACAAGTAAGTTGGAATTAAACCAAAGTCACTTGTAAATCTATACTTTAACTAACTTAGACTCTAACGCTTGTTTTGCGCTTACTGATTCTCTTAAGTCACTCGAGTACCCTCGGCTCCACCATTTTTAATAATTTAACCTTTACGAGTTTTAAGGCGATTCCTTCGCGAGTGTCTTACCAACTGCCTAACACACTTACCATAAATGTTTCATACATTAATTAACCCTTTTTGGTCTTTAACCTATGTTTCAAAGTAAGGCGAGGGGAAAAGTTTCGTTCGCGAAACGCCGTTACTTGAAACGGTCGTTTCTCCTAAACCGTGCATCGGAATCGAACGAACTACATATCAAAACGAAGCTCGTAACATGAGCTATCTAAACATGGCAGTGGTCATAATCTAGCAGGGGGTTCTCGGGTCCTAATGTTATACACAAAAACAGTCCAAAGAAAATCGGACGTTACGATGGCTATGTTTACGCGATTACCAATGTTTAAACTACTCCAATTAACCACCAACCAACTCATAACCATCAATACAACAAAACTTCACCTAAACCATACCACATCAGTCCATAATCTCCAAGTTTTTCAACTCAAACAACCACAATCAAGACCTATGAACTATAATCAAGCTTCAATTACCAAAACACTTCCAAATCAAACCAAACTACTAATAATCACAATCCATGCTTCTCATTTCACAACACCAACCATTAAACTTACTAACAAATAAAGTAAAGGCTAGGGTTTGAAGTTTATACCTTCCTTGGGAGGTGTTAAGTTGCTTGGAAGCCTTAGGGAGCCTCCTAAAAGCTTGATCTTTCCAAAGAAATCAAGAACACAAAGTTAGGCTTTGAAGTTTCTAAAAGTCCGATTTAAAGAACTGTAAAAATGAGGGTCTTACCATGATTATTTGGACGAGACTTGTGAACAAGAGTTGTAGGCCATCTCAATACCTTTCCAATGAGCTATAGAACACAATATTTGAGTGAGAAATGAAGGAGATACAGCAGTTTTAGTGTTCTGGTTCTGTTTTGGCCGAGAGCATGAAGAACAATGCCTTGGTTTCTTTTTGATTTTGATGAAAAATGATTTGCTTGGCTTGGTTGGTTTGATTTTTGTGTTTGTTTTAGTAAATTACCTAGTTGCCCTTGATTTTGTGTGGTTAAAAAGCCACCACATCTCCTTCCTTCCCATGTCATGCTTGTGTCATCCTCATGATGTCATCCTCCCCTCCGTGTCCTCTTCTCATTGGTTGGGTGACATCATCCTCTCTAATCCCTTTGATTAACTTCCTAATTATTTGCCTAATGACCGCTGATCTGTTATACTGTTCGCTTAACTTTCGTTTTCGTTTATCGTTTGAGGGATCATACCCGGGATCTTATTACTTAGGTTCCCTTAACCTTTCTCAATACATTATATTCCTTTTTATGATCCTCTATTATAATCCTTTAATTTAAATCCTTTTATCCTGTTACCTTATACTCAATTCTTTCCGTATCTATTGGATTTCCGGGAAAAATCAAAGTGTTCGGATTTGGATTCTGACGATCTTTACATACACTTATATCCCATATAAAGTACTAATAAAATCTCAGAATATCCATATCAGAACCCCTACATAGTGTGGCATGAAAAGTTTTCTCATTCAGCAAAAACACTATTCATAAGGGTTTCAAAAATTTCCAAAAATTGGGGTTATTACACTTCTGTTGGTGTTTCTTTGGCCTCTCCCAGTTGATTATGGCTTCAATCTTTGCTGGATCCACTTCCACTCCTTTATTGCTAATCACGTGCCCAAGAAATCGTACTTCTTTTAACCAAAATTCACACTTGGAAAACTTTGCGTATAATTTCTCCTGTCGCAGTATCTCCAAAACCATTCTCAAATGCTCTGCATACTCCTCTTCTGTTTTAGAATAGATCAAGATGTCGTCTATAAACACGATCACGAATTTATCCAAATACTTCTTAAATACTCGATTCATCAGATCCATGAAAGCTGCAGGTGCGTTGGTTAATCCAAATGCCATCACTAGAAACTCATAATGCCCATATCTGGTTCTGAACGCGGTCTTTGGAATATCTTCAGGCTTAATTTTCAATTGATGATATCCGGATCGTAAATCTATCTTGGAAAACCATACAGCGCCTCTCAATTGGTCAAACAAATCATCGATCCTCGGCAATGGGTATTTGTTCTTAATGGTTAGCTTATTCAGTTCTCGATAGTCAATACACAGTCGCATACTCCCATCCTTCTTCTTGACAAACAGTACTGGTGCGCCCCATGGGGATACACTGGGTCTTATAACTTCTTTCTCTAAAAGATCTTGCAGCTGAGTTTCCAATTTCTTCATCTCCACTGGTGCCATCCTGTACGGAGCTTTAGAAACTGGTTCTGTTCCGGGTGCTAGATCAATCGCAAATTCAATTTCTCTATCGGGAGGTAATCCTGGTAGATCGTATGGAAAGACATCTGAAAATTCGTTGACAACTGGAATCGCTTCTAGTGCTGGAACTTTTTTGCTGGTGTCTACCACATGAGCCAAATATGCTTCGCAATTCTGACGCAATAACTTTTTCACTTGAGCGATCGTTAAGAACTTCTTCTCTTGCCTATTTCCTCGAAATATTACCTTCTTCTTACTATCCAAAGTCTGAAGTCTTACTTTCCTATTCTTACAATCAATCTGAGCGTTACTTTCTGACAACCAATCCATTCCTAAAATAACATCAAATTCTCCCAACTTAAAAGGTACTAAGTTGGCATAAAAATGATGTCCTCATATCTCAATATCGCACCTCGGGCACACTCGGTCGACGAAAACTTGATCCTTATTAGTTAATTCTATCATTAACGCTTGTTCTAACAACTTAACTTCGCAATGCAGTTTATCGACAAAATCTTGAGAAATAAATGATCTTGTAGCTCCAGAATCAAATAAAACTTTAGCATCTACGGAGTTGACTGGAAGCGTACCTGCAACCACGTCTGAACTTTGAACAGCATCCTTCATAGTCATATTGAATGTCCTGGCCTTGGGCTGGTCCTTTGCTGATGGTCCTTCAATTCTTGGCACATTAGCTGCTGGTTCAGTTGTATGGCAGTCCCTGGTAATATGCCCCATCTTTCCACATTTAAAACACACTATCCCCGATTTCGGAGATGTAGTCTGACTTCGACACTCATTAGCATAGTGTCCCTTCGGATTACACTTGTAACACAACACATTCGCCTTACAAATCCCAAAATTCCTTCTACCACAAAACTTACAGTCTGACGCTGATGAACGATTGGGCCTCTGCTGATTTGAGTTCTAGAAATGATTCCCATTTCCTGGCTGTGGTTTCTTAAATCCCACACTCTTATTGTCCTGAAACTCTGGCCTTTTATTGAAACGGCCCTGGAAGTTACCTTGTTGTTGGCCTCCTCCTGAGGTTTCTATTTTCCTTTTCTTCTCATCCTTCCCTTTCTGATGCATATCACTCTTACTTTCAATCGCCATCGCTTTCTGCACTACTGCCACATACGAAGTCAATTCAAACATGGCCACCCTATTCTGAATCCAAAATCTCAATCCCTGTTCAAACCTTCTTGCTTTCTTTTCATCCGTGTCAACCTGGTCTGGCACGAACCTCGCTAACTCAGTAAACTTAGCTTCGTACTCAGCTACAGTAAGATCTCCCTGGGTCAGGTTCAAGAACTGGATCTCCATTTGATTCTTCATATATCTCAGGAAATACTTTTCCAGGAACAGCTCTGTGAACCTTTCCCAAGTTATAAACTCACCTCCTTCCAATGCTCGCGTAGATTCCCACCAATAGTTTGCCTCGCCCTTTAGAAAGTAGCTTGCAAACTTGGTCTTCTGTTCAGCTCCTGCTCCGACTAATTCAAAAGCCTTTTCCATTTCCTTGAGCCATGCATTGGCTTCCACAGGATCAGCACTTCCCTTGAACTCAGGTGGCTTCACTGCTTGAAACTGCTTAAAAGTCACTGCAGGTGGTGCTGCTGCTTGCTGCTGCTGTTGCTGCTGTTGTTGCTGCTGCGTGAGATGTAACATCTGCTGCTGCATCAGTCCCAACATCTGGATAATCGCTGGATCTGTACGGCTCTCGGTACTACCCTCTCCTGAATTATTCCTTCTCTTTGGTGCCATTATTCTAGTAAGAAAACAAGCAACATATATAATAATCTGTCAAGCATTATGTCAAATATGTAGCAATTCCTTAGCATATCAAAATTCTCAAAATTATCTCCTTTCAAAATATCATAAACTTGCTACCATATTAACACAAGTGACATGATTATCACATAATCCTGCTTATCATCTTGAGAATAATAACACAAAGAAAATTTACTCCGAATTATCCAAACTTCTTTAAATCCTCGCTTGGAATTTCAACTAAACCAACAAAATAGCAGGGCAATGACACAAGGCCTAAGGCTAAACACAAAACAGGGAACTAAAATAACTTAACTATATCCTAACCCCATAACCTAAATTTAATCCTATAAAAGCTATACTACACGCGCCTATCTTATGTGATCTTCCTATGACTCATCTATGACAATCTTAAACCTGTTTCAGTGACCATAACATGTGGCTCTGATACCAACCTGTGGCGCCCTCCAAACCCGGGGTCTAAATTTGGGGGTCACTCACCAATAAACCAAAATAAAATAATCACAGCGGAATAATATAATAAATATGACCCCTTGCATGCAACTGGATCGATCACAGGTTATAGTATGGAACAGGCACTATTACAAACCAACTGATATTATAAACCATAAGTCTAATTAGTTTTACAACTTATTCAGATTTTATTACAAACCTCTAGACTAATTAAGCGCCCCAACTGTCTATCTGGAAACACACCAACTATCTACAAGCACACAACTTCTAGTCCGACCTGGAACTCAAGCTTGCCCTGGCCTAGCTGGAAGAATCAAGATATGAAACAAGTATGAGCAAAAAAAAATGCTCAGCAAGCAGTAAATAGCTAATGATTTGGAATAACAACAGTATATCTGATAAACAAAACTAAACTACAATAACTGAACAGTATCAAAACTGATATAAATTTGTTAATAAATAACATTTGCAATATATTATGTTTTGGGATTGGAATCCTCGAACGACGGTGTGTTGCCGCCGGTGATCAGCCGCGGAGCAACACCAGTACGCCGAAGCATATCAAACTAAACAAAAGGTACCCAAGGCACATATTGGCCTAGCAAGGTGTTATATCCTGTATAACACATAGCTCACACTGGACCGCCGCCACGGCCTCTTACGCAACCATCCATCCCATAAAAATAATTTTCCGTCAAAGGAGTTGAATCAAATGACACCCTTAACCACATAACTCCCCATTTCTCATGGTCCGGAGTTTTCTCAACACCCAATGGCGAAATAACCAGAACAATTAGTTATTCGCTAATCTCAATTCAAAGCTTTGCTGTATAGAGTAATTTATAGCGAAACATAAAACGTTTAACTATTCTGACTTAGAATAGTATGGATAATGAAAGAATGAAGTCCAGAGTCAATTTCAATTGAATGATAAATAAAGATATAAGTACTTGCATAATATAATTTGAAATGAACATCACTTGAACGATAAGTGAAGTTAGGGTTACTTGCCTGGTATGCTCAACAACTTCTTACTATAACTCTACTTATAACTGCTGGCTACTATCTCCATCTAACACTTGACTGCGCTCCTTGCTACTCGATTCTATAAACAAAAGGACTATCTTAATTAACAAAACCAAACTCAATCGACGTAACTATACGTCTTGACATCTACCCGACCGTTTATAACTAAGCATGGCAATTTAAACCGTAAACAGATAGCATGCATCTCATATAGCACGTAATCATGGTATTCGTATAACACGTAATCACATATTTCATGTAACACATACGTCAGATCATTAAAAAAAACATGCCTCAGTGCGTTCAGAATGAAAATCAGTTCAATATTAACAATTATCGACCAAATACCGACTCAAACTGATACACAAATCAAATGACATTGCAATACAATAGAAATTAGGCCTCAAAAGTATTTTTATTGGAAGCGTACTATTTTTCTGAATTTGTACGCGTTCGTTTCATATTAAACGGACGAACGGTTTGTTTATAAAATATCTTGTCCCAACAACACGTAATTAGGTTCTGTAAAATTACATATCCTCGTTCGACGTCTCCGATAATTATAGGTTACGTTCCCGTATTTTTGGAATTAATTTCCCGGAAATCGGGCAGCGTCTCCTTTATTTATCGGCCTACCCATCGAATAACTCGACGTCGAATCAATCACAATCAAATTCAAACCAACTACAATCCAATTCACATATTCTCCAACACCAATTAAATGTAATTAATTATATTTTACATTTTTATTCATATTTTATATTTATTTATTTATAGAATTTAGGACTCAGAACATCGTCATCACCGTCCACCGTCGGCTCGCCGAGGCTCATCGCCGACGGCGGTAAAATTTATTGGTGCCCGAAATTATTCGGGTTTCCGAATAAATTCTACCGATTACTTAATAATTCCTGCACAAACATTTTTTTTTATTTCACGCAATCAATCAACTGTTCCTGCGGAGAAATCAATAATATTAAGAAAATAATAATCACAACCATACGCGCCTCACGCGCGAAAAATAGAAAGAGGAAATACAGAACAGTGGAACAACAAAAAAAGTTGCACAACAGCACGGCCACACACCACCATCCTCACCGGAAAACCGGGAGGGGCGGCGGCAACCAGGAAATAAACAGAAACTGCACACCCGCACTTATACTTACACAATATACACATGCATATACAGGACTATACTACTTAATCGGGACGCAACACAACAGGAGTGAGTTCGCCGTAGAAGTGGTGGCTTACCAGAGCCAAAGAACGGCAGAAACCACCGAAAAAATAAGAAAGGGAGAGAGAAGAATCGGGGAAGAAGGAGAAATGAGAGGGAGAGATCGATCGAGGGAGAAAGACAGAAATGAAGAAAGAGAGACTACATAGATGATGGAAGTAGGAATAGCCGGTTGCAAAAAACAACAAGAACAGGGGATAAGGATGAATATCCTTATATGATTTTATTGTTGTATTTCTAAATTCTGATACTGAAAAGAAATTATTAACGATACATAACACGCGGTACATTTCATCAAAACAATTCCAAACAAATTTAAAATTTCTAAAATATTAGAAAAATTAATAAAATAAAATTTTCAAAATTTTATATGTATTTCTTAAACGCATCACATACCCGCTTTTAACGAATAAACGAAACAACACGCGGGTAAGATTAATCCCAAAAGTTCCAAAAATAATTTTAAAATTCTCGGAATATTCTAAACTTAAATAAATACGAGTTTCATAATTTTTGAAGAATTCTGGAATTAAATACGGATTTTACAAATAAATGAAATCATAAAATCATTTAAAATTAAATAATCACTGAAATATTGATTTCTAAATTTTATAAACTTCTAAAAATAATAAATAAAATTATGAAGTAATAAAAATGATTTTAAAGATAATCAAATATTTGTGAAAGTAATTCTTTAACAAAATCACTTTTAATTATAAAAACAAAATAACACAACTAATTACACAAATGATACTCGAACACCAATAATCTCACCTGATTAATAAAGATATTAACAAAAATAATATCCAGCTGACAGAACCCATACACATAGTTTATTTTGTAATTACTGGGAAAATAATTAATAAATCCATAAAGTATTATAAAATCATACACCGGTCCAAAAATTACCAGAAAATCCCGAAAACACGTAAAATGCATTCAAACGCGCATAAAATCAAATAAAACAGGTATCTTAATAAAGACACTGATAAATACGCGTCTCAATTGCAGATAGATTCATATAATTGCAGTTTAAGCATATTTTAATCAATCGAAAAAATTCTCTGGCCCACACAGAAATACACATAACTGTTATAACATCTCATATCATGGCATTAATTACTTTAAACACATAATATTTATTTATTTAACATATAACATTCACATAATTTTCCCGATTATTACAGTACTTTACTCCAAGAGTTGGTAGTCCCATAAGATATCTAATAATCTTGTTAATAGCTATACAATTGGATTCTCTAGGATCCACTTAGAACCTTGCACATTGGCATCTTGAGAACATTACATGTTGTATATTAGCATTTGAGTAAAAGAGTGAGCTCGTCATACCTCTATAGCTTGTCATTATACCTGAGTTGCACTGATTAAGCTTTAGTGGTTTCTGTTGGTAAGTAGTCTTGGCATGTTCAGAATCTTCCAAATTTTGCATCTTCAAAAGATCCTTAACTTACTTGTATTGCCATCATTCTTTTGGCTTACTTGTGCTCCTAAAAGAAATTGTTCTTTTGGCTTGCTTGAGCTCCTAAAATAATTATCCTAATGGTTTGCTTGAAGTAAACCAAAAAGAATTGTAACATTTCCAACATGCTCCTCCATAACTACTCTGCAATTACTTAACAAATAATCTTGCACAAATTTTTGTTAGTAGACAAACATATAACATTATCATTGTATCAGAGCACATATATAACATTATGCTTGTGCCTAGTGATAAGAGAGTTATTAATATGACGACTCTACTAGTTCAAATTAAACTGTAACTTTAGTTAGAGTGCCATACCATGTCCTTGATGATTGCTTGAGTAGTATACTAGTTCATACCAACCTGAAGTGAGCTTGTGAAGAAGAGATATACGTAGTCCAATAGATCTGTAACTGCAAAGTCCATGAACTGTTGTGCATTGACTTCCTCTTTTGACTCACCAACCAGGAGTGCACTTGTACACATCTACTAGAGTCCAATTCCAAGTGTAATGTGCATCATGTGCCTGATATGTCATAATATCCTCAAGTCTCATCACTGGTGCTTTCTGTTAGATACTGCTTCCTGATAATAACCTAACATCCAGTTTGGCCTTGTCCCTCGTAACAATGCCATCATCATCCATTTTGACTTCTGGTTATCCTTGTACCAATTACAATATTGTCATTTGGTTTGGATACCAGATTCCCTACAATCTGTTTGCTGACTAATTGAGTTCATCTTACTTTGCAATCATCCAATCAATCCGGATCTATCAGAGCTTCTGTAACTTTTTTAGTTTCTTCTTCAGATAGAAAACTGGAGAAATAATCATTCACACTCAGTAGCCCTGCTAATCATAACTCCACCATCTGGATCACTTAAGAACTAGACTCTGGGAATAATATAAATATCAAACCCTTTGTCTCAGCAGATATGTTCTTGTAGTGTCCTCTTGATTTATAATGTGGTGTTGTGTCTGATTAGTTGATCCTTCTTTTGCTCCCCCTAAGCTGTTGCTGGGATTTTCTGAAAATCCTTACCCTTGCTGACTGGCTTCATTGACATAATGAGTTGTATTATACATTGCCATTCCACTGCTCGGATATGAATCATTAATACCATCAATTTCTCCTGTAACAGCTTGGAGCATTGAGTTGTTGAACTGTGTAGTCGGACTTTCAATCATCTTCTGTTGATCAACCACAAATACCCTGTAGGTTGTAGACTCCACTGAGTAGCCATGGAAAATATTCTAACTGTAGAACATTCTCTCCAAACACTTTGAGGTTATCCAGTGTTTGCTTCTGTTGGCCATTAACTCTTTAGTGGTCTTCATGTATACATCTAGATCAAGGTTTGATCTAACTTGTTGTAAACTGTATTGACTGCTCCAGCCCTTTTGTATTTTGGAAGTCTTGATTAGCTTGATATTTCCCTTGTAGCTTTAATCAAGTTCTGGTTCTTCCTTTATACCACTCCATTTTGACACGGAGCTCCCAGTGCTGAATATATCTCTACAGTTGCTTCCAGTTTGATCTCCTGATATGATCAATCACCATTTGTGTTATCTTGTCTTGAGAACGCACAAACAATAACTTTGTATCATAAGAGTAGTCAACCACCATCACTAAGGTATATCTTTACTTGATGTGATGTTGTCTTTGATTTCTCTTTCTGACATGCCTCATATTTACCATCTTCTGAATTCCAGATGAGGTAGTCCTCTCACTAAACCCTTTTTACAAAAGAGTTCCTTATGTTGATGTTCAAGGGTGAGAGCTTCTAACTTACTCTTAATCAGAGCAAGCTTCTCAATCTTCCTGCTTCAGATGAAAACTAATCCTTCTTTGAATTGACAATTTGTCCTTTGATGCAGAACTGTCTGATAAGAGGATCTGTGCCTTGATTCTCCAGCAAGAAGTTGCTTCAATTATTATCAGTGACTCTAATGATTAGTTGTTATCAGTGATAGCAATTGTTGAATCCATGATGACATCCCTTTTCTTCATAGCTTGTCCTGTAATAAAAACATTTGATGTCATCTCCAAAGATTATTGACGGAATAGCTTTTGTCAATCATATTTGATTGTGAGGCTCTTTCTTTGATCATGTACCTTGAGTATGAATTACCAAGAATACATATGAATCAATTGACATGTTATGTCCTGCACTCACAAATGGATTAACAGTTCTTGGTACCCAACTTATCAGTTTGGGTCCAGATGGATTAGAGATATTATTATAAACAGATATAACAACAGCTGCAACCTTATCATGCTAATTCTTATCTTTGACTTACCATTTTCTCCGTTTTACTACCCTTGACAGATTTGTCTCTAGGCTAGGAGAAAAATGATTCCAACCTTACATAAGGAGGACTAGCAGTCTTTGCCCTATAGTAATCCTAAACATGCTTTTTCTATAATTAATGCAAGTACTAAGAGATGTATTTATGGTATTGAAATAAGCAAGCATTGTATTAAGAATACATGGCATTCATTCAGAAACATTACGCATAAGAATTAAGCAAGACAGGCATGATATGAAACAAACAGAATTAATAAATAAATCACTAATTCTATCTAGTCCAGTCTTGTTGATGAATCTCATCTATTTATCTCAATCCAAATATAAACTATTACATCTTAACAAACAATTCAAATCAAATGAATAAATCACATTGTACTAGGATACAGAGAGTAAGCATAAACAAAGGTCTTATATGCTAGAAAAATATATACCTCACTAAAGCAATTAATCATGTTCAACAAATATTCAAACACATATTTAAGATCATCTAAAGTAACATGCACAAGTTAAACATCAATCCTAGTTACCAGAAAAATAATCTAGTGAACTAGTTCAGCATTATCTATGTGTGATGCTATCATGCTTGTGCGAGTGTTAAGCATTTAAACACTATGATCTTATCATGCATTGAATATTGAGAGCAAAGTATTGCAGTGGTTCAAGAATTTGAAACCAGAGATATGTGAGTTGGACCATCTTCAGAGATTGCTATGTAAGCAAGATATTCATCATTCTCGTCATCTGATCCATCCCAACTCTTTCCCGTGCACTATAAGTTTTGACTGGCTGCTTCCCTAAGAAAACATTCCACCTTTGTGTCAGCTCTTCAACTGAATCCATACACATTCTTGTTTGTCAAGCTTCTTGCTTCTTGTTCTGTTGTAGTAAAACCCCTGATAGTTACTGGACACATATGTCTTGTCATAACTGTAGCTATCAAATCTTGTATATGTCCCATTCTCAGTCTTGTAATCACCCCTTGAACTGAATCTGTAAGAATCTCTGCTTCTGAATAGATAGGCTTGATCCTTGGATATACCTTATGTACTCCTTGTGAATCTGATTCGACTAAACTTCCATCACAAGTGAAACACTGCCCTGACGTCTAGTCCCTCAAGTAATTCTACCTGAGCTTCCTTTGATTCAGCTATCAATAACTCTTACATTCTGTCCCGAGGTTCCAACTATAATGTCTGTAACTGAGATATTTGTTTGTCCCCGCTATTCTCTCTGACCTCCACAATTCATGTTCTTTCTGACCTCCACAACTCTTGTTCTCTCTGACCTCCACAACTCCTGCCTGTATGATCTCATTGATTCCTGGATAAATATAGCATTAGTACAAACCACTGTGTGACTGTATAATCTGGAATCATAGAGTTGTCTTAATCTTCGAGAAAAATTGTACCCGTAGAAATTTCATTCATTCCCTACGTCTGAAAACCCAGTGGTATCCTATGGAGTAAGCCTTTGAGGAAGATCCACAATTTTCATCTGTAGGTCTTGAAATCAGTTCCATTGGAGTAAGAAAACCATTATCTTCAAATTCCTTATTCGGGAATTTTCCGTCTGAATAGCACATGGTCTTCGTTTTCTTCAAAAGATTAAAATCCATTTTAAAAGCCCGGAGAAATTCTGAGTCTACCAATCTTTCAGTACCCTTAATTTAATATTTAAGAGAAATTTAAATTTTTAATATATTTAATTTTCTTCGAAAATAAATTAATCAAAAATAAATATTTACATAAAATCTAATTTTCAAGAATTTCGAATTTTCTTAAAAATTAAATAAAATGTAAATTATTATTTAAGAAAAAATTAAATTTAAGAAATTTAAATTTTGGAGAAAAATAAATAAATCAGAAATAAAGAATTATAGGATTACAGAAATTCTAAGTAAGGCTGTGGTGATCAGGAGAAAAGTGTTTGAATAACTCTTCTATGGCGATGTACTCATAGGTAAGGTGACAAAGTCGCAACAGAGATAATGAAATTCACATGCATGCACTCGGCTGTGGCGATAGATTAAGTCACAACACAGCCACTTTGTTTCCACCAGTGTTCTGAAAAGCGCATTAAATGGCCGCCTAAGCGGCCGTTTAAGCGGAATCGGACCATTGAGCGCTTCGATTTTATACTAATCGGATAATTAAGCGTTTTTAAAGATTAAGCGGCCTTATAAATGGATTAAGCGGTTATTAAGCGGATTAAACGGTCATTAAGCGGTAAAACCGATTTTGACTTGCCAAATTTTTAATTTTAAATATTAATATTTATTTTAATAAAATAATTATCTTGATTAAAAATAAAAATATATAAGTTTTTAAGAAAAAATTATGTTTTTATTCTTGATACTTTATTTATTTTCATTATTTTAGTATTAAACATATTATTATTATTATATATATAATTTTAAATAAATATTATTTATCCGCTTATAGACCCGCTTAAAATTCCGCTTAAGCGCCCGCTTAAAATTCCGCTTAAGCGCCCGCTTAACCGCTTAAGCGCTAGAAGGTCCTTCCGCCGCTTAGGATCGATTTGCGCTTTTTAGAACACAGGTTTCCCGAGTAGAACCTTGTTGTGGCGACAAAACCATTACAGAGTAATAGCTACCTAATTTGTACTCTAACTGGGAAGCTGCCAAACAGAATGCAGATGCGAGTGTTTACATCTCGCGCGTGACTACAGGGAACTGTGTGGATGACGTTCACCCCGCGTTTCAAGCGCGTGTACTTCTAACTGCTGCAGCCGCGTGTGCCCCAGGATAACTTCCGTGCAAGTGTGGTACAACAAGACCTGTTCTTCAGTACTTGTCAGAGAAATTGGCACCAATAACTCCTGTATTGCCGAAAAGACACAAGCAATTGGCAGCCCTAATCTGGCTTAGAAAAGTACCAAAAAATAATTTAAATTAATAATTTTATTTACTAAAATTTAAATAATAAATTTCTCTAAGTCAAATTTATAAAATAAATTTATTTAAATTGAGTTCATAAAATAAACTTATTGAAGTTTAAATAATAAACCCATTTAAATTAAATTTATAAATAAATTTACTAAATCAAATTTATAAAATAAATTTATGTAAAATCAAATTAATAAAATAAATTTATTTAAGGATCTTGGTTTGTGTATCAATCAGTCAGCTCTGATACCAATTGTTAGGTCCCGAATTATCGTAGAAGGGGGGTTGAATACGATAATCACTAAATTAAAAATTCTTTCGAATCTTTAGCGGATAAAATATTTAGTGCTCGGTTAGTGTTTCGTGTTCTTGAGAGGAATAGTGTTTGGAACGATAATAACGAGGAACACAAATATTCGGGGAAATATATATTCGTATATAAATCCTCGAGGGTGTTGCTACACTCTGGTAAATAAATTAACCAGCTACAAACTCAAAATAATAAAGTTCCCAGCTACTACAAAGATTTACAAATCAAATCCTATACAATAATCTAGCTTTTGTTTATACTAGGATTTAATTATCGGGTAACGATTATAAAGCCCCTAAGAATATACAAGAATTAAATCAGGCATTATAACGTTACTCCGGTGAGAAGTTAAACGGATATTCAAGTAGCTTGAACTCCTCTGTAAATCTCCGCTGCCATTTTCATTACTCTCTTAGGAGAGAAGATGAACAGTAAATAATTCAGAATGAATGGCTGAATCTCTTCTGCTGCAAAGTGTAGTCTTTCATCCAATAATATGTGGCTGAGAATTAGAGGAGCTCTGTGGCGACAAGTACAATTCTGTGGCGACCAGGGCTCTGTGGCGACAGGTCTACTTGATTTGTGTGGCGACAAAAGGCACTACACTTCTTTACTTAACCAAACAAAAGAAATCTCTGTGGCGACAAAGGGGGAACACAGGGGATAGCCTTGTAACCACAGGTACATGCACTTAGAATATATAAACCAAAATTCACAACCTGTGTGGCGACACCGGGGGCTCTCTGTTTCCTGCGGCGACAGGTTTAAGTACATGTACTTAAACAAAACAAAAACTAACTCAAACCAACATGTACAATGTTGTACACGTTTGGTTCCTTTTATTTGTTTTTCTTTTTCAATTTGTTTTTCATTTTCTTTTTGTTTTCTTTTGCTTTTTGTTTTCTTTTCCTTTTTATTTTCTTTTTCCTTTTTGTTCTTCTTTTCTTTTTCTTTTCTTTTTCTTTTTCTATTTTCTTTTTCTTTTTCTAATTTCTTTTTTTTTGTTTTTCTTTTTTTGTTTTTCTTTTTAAGTTTAAATTGTAATTAAATTAATTTATAAAATAAACTTAAATATAACTTATATAAATAAACTAATTTAGATTTATAAAATAAATTTATTTAAAGTTTATAAGATAAATCATTTTAAGTTTATTAAATAAATTATTTTAAAGTCCATTAAATAATTTATTTAATTTAACAATTAAACTTTGAGCTTCGCCAGTCCCCTGAGCTGTTGAGCTGTATATCCTGCGCACCTCTTCTCGTACTTTAACATATAAACGTTCAATCCAAGTACGTTCCTCAACTTAACAATTCTTCTATAAATAATACCCAGATTTCTTTCACGAGCTGTTGACGCCTAGTGCAACTGGTCTGGTTCACAGACGACTAACCCCGATTCAGGTGTTCGTATTATAGCCTTGATTACATTGTTAAGCTTGCCTCAACTTTATTGCTTCAAACACTGACTGTCAATAAACAATTGTACTTTCACTGGAATCTTTCCCGGTACTTTAGACAACGTCTTCATTAACCTCTGTCTATACCATGTCTTCAATTCTTCAGATTCCTATGCTTCGAACACTGTTTATCTTCAATCAGTGCCAAGACACTGAAATCTTCCGGTAGCACTTGTATACTGAATCTTTAACATTTCTGAAACCCTGAAAGTCTTTAATCTTTGTTCTTCACTGAGGCATGATCATATTAATGAACTTCTTTCAGTGACATGTAGACAGACTTCAGGCTTTCTTCTAATCTTCTGATTCTTTGTGTTTGCCTTGTCTTCATTCTTCCTGATTTCTTGTGTAGACGTAGTATTATTAACCTGTCATGTTCTAGTGTTGTTATTGTGTTGAGTTATCACGAAACTGTTCATATAGCTACGTAGTCTCACCAACAAACAGGCAGTAAGGTGTATGAGAAGAGAAAAATTAAGGAAGATAAGAATAATGATGGGAAGAAAAAGAAGAGATGAAGAAGGGGATACAAAGAAGAAAAGTGTCCATGAAATAAAAGTTTCAAAAATACAATCTACTCTAACCTCCAAGCCAAAACAAACAAATTCTCAAGCAATCCAACCTCAAAAGCCTAAATTCCTATTCAAACAAACTGCAAACTCCTTACTCAAAATACCAATCAGATCCAGCCGTCACTTTAAAGAAAATCTCAAACCTACCTTCATTTAAGCCTTCAATCAAAAATCACTTCAACACTGTTGGGAAAAAACCAAAGAAAATGCAAGTTGATGCTGGTATCATCTGGAACCGCTTTAATCAAGATGATTTTCTACCTCTAAACTTGAGCATAATAGATGATGATTATTTCCAACAAGTATCTGAAAAAATAGTCAAAGTTTGAGTTGTCTCTTTGGAAGAAGTCAGTATCTACTATTTGGATGGCTCCTTCACTTTGCTTAGCAGGGAAGTAATTGAAACATTTTCAACCACATAATTGAAGAAGGTGATTATTTTGATGAAGGACAAGGATACAAGTACAAGGATATAGAAGGCTGTGATGTCTAAGAGATTGAGAGAGGAATGAAAGACATGCAATAATAAAGGCTGAGAAGGAGGAAGGAGAAAGGCATTATGTCAAGGAGATAGAAATGTTTGAACAAAGGTCAAATGAACTCAAGGCAAGGGGGCTGAGCAGAATCTCAAAAGATGGACATTTTCTAAACATTCAAGTTGGCAGATTCTCAAGGTTCAGAGTTGGTTACCTTAACAATTACTCATTGGATGAATGGCTCAAACTGGTATAAGCCTTAAGAGAAATAATTCAAAAACTCCAAGTGCTAGAAAGTCTCAAGGACCTCATTAGGAAAGAACCAGACTATGAAAAATTCACCTAGTGTTGTAATGTTTGAACTCATGTAACTACTCAATGTATAAAAATTTATATTTGTCAATCTGTCAATTTTTATGTATTTAATTTTAGCTTGGGGTTAGTTTTGTTATCAGGCATGAATTTGTGATAAGCAATCTTTTCACAAATTGGGGGAGATTGTTGTACAAGACATGCCTGTACAATAACAAGACTAAGTCACTTTGACATCCCTAAGATTAAGTTGTTTGATAATCAATTTTTTATTCTGTATTATATTTTTTGAGTATGTAAAATGGTTAGAAGATTAGACTGGGGGTTTTTATGTGAACAGATTCAAGCTAAGGAATAAACTCCGGAAGAAGATCAAACCATGATCATGCCTTAGAGAAAAGTGTAAAAGCTTGGAGTGGAATAAAGATGTTTTATGAAAAATGTTCAAAGTCAAGATATTGACAAGTCACAGATCAAGTTATATCGAGAAGTCATTCAAGAAGTCTAGAATGACTTATCGAGAAGTCCAAAATGGCTTATAGAGAAGTATCAGAGATATCGACAAGTAAATGAATATGTAGAGAACTAGCGATATCGACAAGTCATTTCTGCATCTAGAGAACTCAGAGATATCAACAAGTCAAATAAAGATGCGAAGAATTGGAGATATCGACAAGTCAATTTCTCATATAGAGATCTTAGAGATATCGGTAAGTCAAAATTGGTATATAGAGATCTCAGAGATATTGACAAGTCATTTCTACATGTAGAGATCTCAGATATATTGACAAGTCATTTCATGCAACGATCTAGAGACCTCGACAAGTCAAGTATACCTATAGAAAACTCAGAGATTTCGATAAGTCATTATACTTATCGAGATGTCACTTCTCTATTGAAGAAACCGGAGATCTCGACATACTTCTCAGATATAGAATGCAGACAAGTTCAAGATTCAAGATTATCATTCAAAAAATGATTTATTCACTAGATTGAAAAGTCTACAAAGTAGTTAGAAGAATACAAGATCAAGGGCCAAGATTAATTGGATACCTGCAAGATTCTATACAGATTTTCTAAGATAAAAATGAAAATAGAAAAAGGTTGCTTTAGAAAAAAAATAGTATATTTTAGTGCAAGTCTTGTAAACTCGTGTTGCTAGTATATAAGCATCCACGATTTCTTAGTTCACAAGTAACAAACAGATCTAAATTTTCTTGTATTCTCTCAAGATAGAAGTTGAGTTCTTATTTTCTTAAGAACACATAATTTGTAGCAAGACCAACTTAATTAATACAAATTAAGTGAGTTTTGAAAATACTATGCTTGTTGATTAATTCTGTAAACACAATATCTCTACAATACCTTAACTGCTTTGTTAACCTATAATCCAAACAATTTGAAAAAGGCTAAAATCCAAGAAACACATTCACCCCCCTCTGTATTGCATTCAATATCTAACATGTTGTGACCAAAATATTTTGATGTTCTTGAGTTGATTAAGTAGTTCATATGATTTATTGTTGATTTTTGAATGATATTTAATGATTTAGTGTTAAAACGAACCATGGATCGTAAATGTAACACCGTTATAACGCTCGAATCATGACGATTAGTTTTCTGCAAAGTTACAGATTATATAAACTGTATTTTCTTGAAAAGTAAGGCTTTAAAATGATAATCTTTTCATAAGGATTTTTTAGGCGCTTGAATCGCTTGATTTCAACTTACGGTTCAAAAGTTAGGTCTATTTTAGAGAAAATGATTTACGCGACAAAAACGACTACAAATTACGAACTTTAGGAGTATAAATGATCGAATTAAAATTATTTTAAAATCATGATATTTTTACAGAGAGTAAGAAATGGAATAAATAAACTTCCATAAAAATTTCAAGTAAAATTATCGATTTTTTGATTTTATAAAATATCGAAGTCGAGGTTGCGCGATTATAATTCCTTGAGAATCGCGAGTGAAACCGAGTTGTAAAAGTGAATGAGAGTAATGGACGGTAAGGATTGTAAATTTAAGATTAATGACTACTCTTAATTTAATAAAACTAGCGTAAAAGCCCGTGCGAGACACGGGCCTGTATATATTGATATATTATCTCGAATAAATTTGCATCTATATAGAAATATTTTCGAATACAATAAATAATTATTTTAACTTTTTACTGAATTTTCTTACCTCTTTTTGTTTTCATACATACTATTGCAGGGGTATTATATAACTTAAGTGTTGAGAGCTTAATTTTTATTGTAGAGTGCGATTTTAACTTACCTCGATAATTTTGAGATTAGATATTTATTTTAAGTTATATGATCCTCATTAATAAAAAATTAAAACTATATCATTATAAATAAAATATTTGAAGTTTATTTGCAGGGATGTGCATCGGGTCACTTTGGGGTCGGGAAGTACTATCCCCGCCCTGATCCCCGAACACATCTTGAATCCTAAACGGAAATTCTTTTCATTACCGAATCCCACCGGAACGGGGATTCTCACGGGGATGCGGGAATATTAAAAATAATAATTTTGTATTTTTAGTATATTTTTTAAATAAAAAACAGTCTACTAATTCGTAATATATAAAAACATTGATAATATTTTATAATCTTAATATCGAATCATATTGAAATTGATTTATAATGCAAATGAATGACAAATTTAAAATATGTATATATTATAATATAAAATAATTGATCAATAAAAATACTGATTATTTTAAAATTATTATATATTTTAAATACTATTTTCATAAAAAAATATTTAATATATATATATATAAATGAATATGAGGTGAGTAAAACTAATATGAGGTGGTGGCATTTTTTAAATTTTATAATATAACTACAAAAACTAAATAAAAAGGAGGAACGTAAATAATATAAATCAACATTTTATTTACTCAAAAATTAAAGTAATTAAAAAAATTTTGATAAAAAGAGAGGATGTGGCTTATCTAGTTGTTAGGTCACACACACACTGTAGAGGGGGTGAATACAGTGTATAGTACACTCAAATCGAACTTAAAGAACTTAAGTAACAGAAAACAAACTTTATTGAAACAATAAACTCTGTTACACTATGGAACTGTTACCTCTCAGTGATGAATAAATATCACGAGAGCTGCTAGGGTTATATAGAATAATAACTTCGATAATGATAACACTTATAGTGTAAACCCTATGCCTGTGTTTATATACTACACAGTTACAAGATAATCGCTAATTGATATGGAATATAACTCTGCTTCCTAAAATATATCAATCAGATATCTTCTATTCCAAGTATTCCATTCTTCACGGAATTCCTTCTTCATGCATATCTCTTCTTATGTTTATCTCGATCTTCTTTCCTTTAATCAGCTACTGTCCTTATCTGATTGTCCTTCAGCACTTAAGTTCTGATATCTATCTTCTGATGATTATCTCCTGATAATACAAGTACTGATATCCTTAAGTCCTGACTTCCGGTATAAGTACTGATCAACAGTTAAGTACTGATCTATCCTGTTCACACAAGATCTGAAAGCTAAACATAAAACATATTAGCCATGACATTATCAAATATATCTAACAATCTCCCCCAACTTGTAAATTAACAAAATATACAAGTTAAACAGATATTTGATGATGTCAAAACATTAAGTACAAATGCATGAGAAATAGACTAGATAACTACAACTTACAGTCCTTAAAGTTTTACCAATTTCAACTTCTGATAACAACTTCAATCTGTATAAATATCAGAATTTAAGCAGTTGTAGATCTTCGACTTGGCTTCATCATCTTCTGATCTCTCTGATGTCAGGAGTTGTTCTGAGATAGTTCTTCAACAAACATTTCTCAGCATATCTTAGTTCATCAATCATTCTCCTTTTAACACCTTTAAGCTCTGCAGTATCTTCACCAGTTTGAAAAATTGCAGCTCTGAGATCATTAATCTTTGCTTTCCTTAACTCCTGATCTAGTCTTATAACATAAGCTTTGTCAGATTCAAGATTGAATTCAAGTCCCTTAATACCAAGATACGTTCTGATCTGTGCAGTATTAGGCTTTATATCAACAATATCACCATTGTGATCTCTGTACTTTGGAACATATCTGCTGTCAGACTTAACAGAATAAAGCCTTTTCTGTCTCTGAATCTGTTCTTTTAAGTAGTTTGCAGCAGTCTCTGTTATTCTGTCATCCACTTGAAGTAAGAAAAGTACATGCTCCAATTCTTCAAAATACTTTAAAGGAATGGCATTTTGTCTTATATGATAAACCCTACCATCTATCATGAAATACAACATGATGTATTCTTTCAAGTAGGTATGGTAAACCATCTGTACAGATTCCAGTTGATTCAATCTCTCAGGAGTTGCTCCAATACCTGGTTCACTCAAGGAAGTTGGATCATCGGTAGTGTTGTGTACTCTTCTTTCATCAGCACTTCCCAATCCAGTTTTATCTCTAGCTTCCTTTCCAGTAACTACTCTTGCTTCAAAACCACTTGGAGTAGTCTTCAAAGATCGAGTCTGTTTTGCTTTAGTGAATCCTGGTAGGAGTGTTTTAGATCTATTTTCTGATATCAAGTTAACTTGAGCACTGTCAGAGGTTACTTGCTTCTTCTGAATATCAGAACTTACAATTTCTTGACTCTGAACAACTTGAGCCATGTCAGAGGTTGTTTTAAGAACTTTTCTTGAAGTCAGAGCAAGATCATCTTTTCCATCAGTAATTTCTTCTTCCTCAGGAGGTACATAAGGCTTGATAGGTTCACCAACCTTTTCTTTACCCTTGGATCTTGGATCTATCTGTGGTTGTGATCTAGCCAAAGTTTCTTCAGTATGTATCCTTTCTTTGATCACAATGCCTTTAGGTTTTGGAAGTAACTTTTTACCAGAAGCTTCACATTTAGATGTGACTTTCTCTGATTTAAGTCTGGCTTCTTCTTCCTTTAAACTTTCCAAGTCCATCCCTGGATTTTCTTGAAGATAAAACTGTCTTGACATTTCCTCATCAAGATCTAGAAGTTCATCAGAACTTATCCTTTTACCAGCAGCAGAACTTATTCTTTTCCCAGTATCAGAACTTGTTCTGTGACTAGCTTGTCTTGATGTAAACCTTCTACCTTGACTATGACCACTACCCATTCCAGAGTTTCCTTGGTCATCTTTTCCATCATCCTTTCCTTGTAGTGTCTTGTTGGTTTTGCATTTGGACTTAATTACCTTCTACCCCTTTTTGGCATCAGCAGGTAATAAAAGAGAGATAAGTAGTTCCACTGAGGTCTGGATTTCAGTAAGTTGCGATTGCTGAGAAGCTTGATTTGTCAGAATTTGATCAATCTGAGCTTGTTGCTTCTCTTGAGTTTTCTCAATATAAGCAACCCTGTCAATGGTAGGTTGGAAGAACTTTTTCTTATCAATTTTCCAAACTTGTTCCTGTTTGATAAAGTTCTCCTGAATCTTGTATAGCTCTGCATGAGTGTTGGAATGAAGACCTTGTAGATGTTTAGTACTCAATGCAGTGACTCTAAGCTGGGTTTTAAAATCATCAGAATGTAACATTTCGTCAGCTTTAGTCAAGTGCTCAGCAAGATGTAAAGCATTTGGAACACATGAAACTGAGTTCCATTCCTTAGTCCACTCCTGACCTACAGGAGTTTCACTCCAAGGTACTGGTGCATCCCTGATAACAAACTCCTTTACCAGTTCAGACTTAGGAAGAGTCAGTGGAGGAGTATGTCCTGAAGGACCTGCTTCATCAGCATCTATAGCTGTAGCAGCCTCACCAGTATCTCCAACATTTGCAGCATCAGAACTTAGAGAATCAGTATCTTCTAATAAGACAACAGTGTGAGTAGCAATGGAGGCTTCAGCATCCTCTAATTGCTGATCTGATACTAAGTTCTGATCAACAGCCATATCCTGATGCTTACCTAAAATCTGATCATCAGCATCTTGATGCAGAGAAGGTGTTGGTGATAACTCAGGAGTTTGAACAGCATCAGTAACAGGTGTTATGGAAGGATTATTTGCTGTTGGAGCTTCTAAGAAAAGTATTTCAGGCACAACAAGGTTCTGAATATCAATTTCAGCACTTGTGCCTGGATCAACAAGAGACACAGAAGGTGAATTAGCCTTGTCAGAAACAGCTTCCTGAGATGGAGTTGATGGAGAAGAAGTGACTGGAGCAAATTCCTTGTCTTGTAAGATCAGAGATTCCTGATCCCCTTCCTTAGCTGCTTCCTCCTCATCATCTGAAACTGGCCTTTGTGCCCTCTGTTTCTTGTACTTCCTTGTTGATTTGGATTCCTTGGGAGTTTCAGGAACTGTCATACGTCTAAGCCTCTTGAGAAGCCTAGAACCCCCAATTGCAGAATCCTTCTGAGAAGTTGCCTTCTCAGCTTCATCTACCACAGGTTCTGAAGAAGGAATCTGATCCTCAGAATCTGATTCATCTCTCAAAGTAATTCTCCTCCTCTTTTGAGGTGTTTGAGGAACAGTCTTTGTTCTCTTTGGCTTAGAGGATGTAGGCTTCACAATAGGTGCTGAAGAAGAAGGTTGAGCAGTCTGTGAAGTGGAGAGATAGGATTTGAGATAAGTTCTGAGGGTAGGTTGAGTAGAATGAGAGGTAGGTACTGAGGTTGATGGATTTTGGGTGGTTGGAGGTGGTTGAACATCAGAGTAAACAGATCTATAGGCATCAGGATCAGCATTTACCAGGATCTGTTTTACAGACTTAGGAATCTGTAATGGTCTAACCATTTTCTTCTTAGTATCAGCATTTACCAGATCATTAAAGTACCTTTTTGCAACCTTAAAAGGTGGGGTTTGGGTGCTGACTAACTGAGGTTCATCAGTACAATAAGTGTAAATAAGTTGACAGAATCTAGCAAAATAAACATTATCTCGATCCTCTGTCATCCTATCCCCAATAAAACCAATTAAAGCAGTTGCAAAATCAAAATGAGTTTGATTGATAATTGCATACCCGATGTGCTGACTCATAATGGGAATAGCATCAAAATTCGAACATTTATTTCCAAAAGCTTTGGTGATGCAATCAAAGAAGAAACTCCATTCTCTTCTGATATTAGCCCGTTTCAACTGTCCAAGTTTCGTCAGACTCTTTTCATATCCCAATACAGCCATAAACTCCCTAAGGGCTGAGTCCTCTGGAACTGAGAAAGTACAATCCTCTGGAAGATGTAAAGCCCTGCGTAATGTACCAAGAGTGACTACAAAAGATGAATCACCCACTTGGAAGATAATACTAGGAGTTCCACGGTTACCACCATCATCAAAAACGCCAGTCCTCCAGAACCTCAGAACTTGTTCACTTGAAAATAATTCAGGCTGAGTTAAGGCGTACCCAACCTCACTATGTGCAAGAAGATCTTGCACAAAGTGCAATTCAGATGGAGCTTCAGCATGATCAAGAATTGCAGCATAGTTGTTTGGAACAAACTTAGCTCCATCAATGATTAAATCCTTTGGTGCCATGTGAAAAAATTTAGAGTTAAGTATGCCTGATAGGTGTTTGATATAATATCTGTATGAAAACAACGGAAATAGTAAAGTGAAGGAGAGTAAAAGTAAGAAGAGAGATAGAAGATGAAGAAATTAAAAAGATTAAAGAAATCTTCTTTCTGCTGTACTTATACAAAAAAATATTACCGTTGGACACCTGTCAGACATGCAGTAATAACGGATAGTTACTGGGCTCGAGAAAACAGTAATCATGACTTACCCATTTGCCGAGTTTCAAGGAAAAACTGTTCCATTTATCAAGGGAAACAATTCAAATTTTAACCCGTTATCACTGATTGAATTATTTGTCACTGCAACATTAATATTCTAAAAATAAATCATGTTAAAAATGACCGAGATAATGTCGATGAATAAGTGCTGACAGAGAATCAGAACTTAACTAAAAGTACAATTTAAATGGTCATCAGAATATCAATCAGGATTTATCAACTCAAGATAAAATAACTCAGAGACACAATCTTGAAGTAAAAATAGTTTTCATTAATATATCAAGTCAATACATTTATGAAATGGAAATTACATCAATACTTATACAAGATTTTCCCTAAGCTTCTAATCCTAACATCAACAGCTTTAGTCCTGGCTAAGAAGCCTGACAAAGCTGAGGATGAAGAAGAACAGGAAGAAGACAAGATTAAGTCATCTTCCTCTTCCTATCTTCAATGAACAAGATGGCGAGTCGTATGATTCGCTCTTGCTGACGGATAGCTTTCCGCCTTTCCTCCTCCAGGCGCTCCAGATGGCGATGGTAATCCATCTCGAAGAATAGAAGGTGAGCCAGCACCTCCTGTGGGACAGAGTCCCAGATCTCCTCAGGAATGGCTGTTATATGCCACTCTTGCTGCCACTCGGCACAACTGAGCTCCATTGTGAAGGTTTGTGTGTTCAAAAACATGTTGTATCGAACCATTGTGTTTTTGACAGAAGAAGGAGGATAAGTGTGTGAGAAGAATGTGATGGAAAGACTGATGTGAAGTGGTTGCTTATATAGGCAAGAGAATGTCAGGAGACGCAAAGAAATTGAATGCTGACAGGTAGAATTAATTCGACCTCGTCTCCCTAGACTTTGAAAAAGAATAATAGTCATTGGAAAGAGGAATCATGGTCTAGACCGCACAAGACACAAGAAACAATGGACTGTTCAAGTAAAAAACCATTAATCCTAATCATAGTGACTATTAATCTTCCACTTCAACATATTTGAGTACAAACTGAGACTGTTATCAAATTTTATTCAAAGATAAGCCAAGTAAAGGATTAGACTGAGAAATCAGAACTTAGACCTATACCAGAACTTAACAGTCATCAGAACATAATTTCTTAACTCGAAAAAGGAATGCCCATCTTAGTAAATCCTCATACAAGTTCTGAGTTATGGACGTCAGAACTTAATCATCAGAACGTGTAACTTAGAACTTGTCCTCAGAATTTGTGCAATAAGGACACACTAACTGTTTATCGAAAATAACCTAGACCACCACAGAAATTTTCATCATTCAGATGGAGTGATTAGTGTGTGCATTAAGCTAAAAACAGACAAAGAGTAAAGTCTGATTCACTGCAGTACATCTTAGAAATAAGGCATAACTAAAATTTTGCTAAAGATCTGTCATTGTCCTGAAACCGACTGAAGAATGAGTTTATGCTTGAGTCCACCTCAACTATTTTGTGCTAATTTTATGCATCTTTTGAAATTCTATTTTACAATGGCTTCTCAGTGTAAGTGAGTCACGACTGTTTATCAGAATTTATGCTATTTTCAGAATATTTCTCCAGTAATCATAGAGGGTGAAAAGTCACCAAGAAAATATTTTGCTTTTCTGATGCATATTTACTTAATACCAGCAATGCACTTGGGTCGTCCCTTCCACATTTTTACTCTAGATCTCAAAGGAGTACCTGATTTTATTCTTTGATCTTTTTGCTTTTTCTTTTAAGGGAGGTTTATCAGCACTTAGTACATTCAGCAGTTTTACTAGTATCAGAACTTAACAGATGAGTAGCATTATTCTAATTTGTGACTTAGTAATAAGATATACAAAGTGAACTTAACTAAGCTCAATTATCAGAATTTGATAGTGTCATAAGATTTCCACTGAAATAATTACTTCTTCCATGGAATCATTTGTTTATTGAAGACTATTAGGTCAGTATCTAGCACAATTATCCTCATAGGATTGAATAATTACTGAAACAGACATATCACTTATCAGAGTTGAGAAATATATATCAGACAACAGTCAGTACTTAAAAATATTTAGCAATTAAGCATAGAATACACAATGAGATTAATTCTGTAAATACTGAGCATAAAGTCTGATAACATAGAACAAGTCTAAGCAGATTTAGAGAAGGAACCTGAAACCATTCCAAGTTCATTTACCAATCTTGTAAAAGTAGCTTCACATAATGGTTTTGTGAAGATATCTGCCAACTGTTGATCTGTGGGAACAAAATGCAATTCCACTGTACCTTCATCCACATGTTCCCTGATGAAGTGGTACCTGATGCTGATGTGCTTTGTCATAGAGTGTTGAACTGGATTACCTGTCATAGCAATAGCACTTTGATTATCACAGTAAATAGGGATTTTGAAATATGTTAACCCATAATCCAGTAACTGATTCTTCATCCAAAGAATCTGTGCACAACAGCTTCCTGCAGCAATATACTCTGCTTCTGCAGTTGATGTGGAAATTGACTTTTGTTTCTTGCTGTACCAAGAAACCAATCTGCCTCCAAGAAATTGGCAGCTTCCACTTGTGCTTTTCCTGTCAATTTTGCAACCTGCAAAATCTGCATCTGAGTAACCTATTAGTTTAAAATCTGATTCTCTAAGATACCATAATCCCAGAATAGCTGTTCCTTTAAGATACTTAAAGATTCTTTTTACAGCTGTTAAGTGAGGTTCTCTTGGATCTGCTTGAAATCTTGCACAAAGACAGGTAGCATACATGATATCAGGTCTACTAGCAGTTAGATAGAGTAGAGAGCCAATCATACCTCTGTAGTCAGTAATATCTACTGATTTACCGGTATTCTTATCCAGTTTTGTTGCAGTGGCCATTGGAGTGGATGCACTTGAACAATCTTGCATTCCAAATTTCTTTAGCAAGTTTCTGGTGTACTTGGTTTGACAAATAAAACCCTTCCTCATTCTGCTTGACTTGAAGGCCCAGAAAATAGCTAAGTTCCCCCATCATACTCATCTGATATCTTGACTGCATTAGTTTGGCAAACTTCTTGCAAAGTTTGTCATTTGTAGATCCAAAAATGATATCATCAACATAAATCTGGACCAGAAGTAAGTCATTTCCATGGTTGAGGTAGAACAGTGTTTTGTCTATTGTCCCTCTGTTGAATCCACTTTCCAGAAGAAACTGAGCTAAAGTCTCATACCATGCTCTAGGAGCTTGCTTAAGTCCATAAAGTGCTTTATCAAGCCTGTAGACATAATCTGGATGTTTGGTATCTACAAAACCTGGAGGTTGTTCAACATATACCTCTTCCTCCAATTCTCCATTGAGAAAAGCACTTTTCACATCCATTTGAAAGACAGTAAACTTTTTGTGAGCAGCATAAGCCAAAATATCCTTATGGCTTCTAACCCTAGCAACTGGTGCAAATGTTTCATCATAATCAATTCCCTCCTGTTGAGAATATCCTTTTGCAACCAGCCTTGCCTTATTCCTTGTAATTATGCCATCACTGTCAGTTTTGTTTCTGAATACCCACTTTGTACCAACAACAGATCTATTCTTTGGTCTTGGCACTAGGGTCCAGACTTGTTTCTTTCCAATTCATTCAACTCTTCCTGCAATGCTTGCACCCAATCAGCATCTTGAAGAGCTTCTTCTACTTTCTTTGGCTCAGTCTGAGAGAGAAAAGAATTGTATAGACACTCATTTGACGTACCTGTTCTAGTTCTGACACCTGCATCAGGATTTCCAATTATCAAATCAGGTTGTATGTGA